>NW_018021387.1:0-4472 GCF_002006095.1 Pseudomyrmex gracilis | reverse complement strand
TATCAGATTCATTTTCTTCAGCAGAAATCCATGTTTTCGTTCTAACAGAAGCACCATTCTATATACATGTTGCATATATCATCGTCAATGATTGAAGCTATGGTTTATGACGATGACGATTGCGGGTCAATTTCTCACTCTGTTGTTTTTCCTGTACCTGCGTCCAGGGCACCTCCACGCGGTGACGGCGGGCAACGGAGTTGTACCGCTATCCGGCTGAGTNCCTGGATTACGGGTTTCATGCCGTTATGGCAGGCACAGGAATAAGCCAACTTTCGGGTATCGGAAACCCGAAATCGGCGGCTGGTCAGGTTGAGAAAGCGGGCCCGCAGTCGTCAAGTATCATTTCTATACTTTTATTTCAGATAATTATAAAACATTACCATTACCATAAACTTTATAGCTCTTGCTCTTTCAAAAAAGTTTATAAATAAATTTTATTTTAAATAATTTCTGATACACAAAATACTTAAAAATAATTATACTTACATTAATAATAAACAATTCTGTTTACATTAATAAAAACATTTAATAATAAAAAAAATTTAAGTATATTAAAATACAAAAAAAATGCTATCAGCATATAATTTTAATTACAATTAGAAATCACTCACTTAAATATATTAATTCAAGTATTAATTCAAGTATATTAATTCAAATATTTAAAAAACTTTTTTTAATTCCTCCATATAGGATGCGGGATTTGATTAAAAAAATTATTTCATCGTATATGTGTATACATATACATATATTGAAGCACATTCTGCATAACATCCTGCAAACGGCTCTTACTACCCGATATTTCATTTATTAGTTTAATAATAAAACTTAATTTTTATTTATATTGTAACGATGCAAATCGTTACGGCCGGGACCGACCATCCGTCCCGGCCAAAAACGCGGCGCTTTGCGCCAAATAATAACTTGAAACAAGCGTATATTAAAATATACGCTGACGGCCTGCGCGCCGCCCGCACCGCCCACTTCCCCGCGCCAACAAGTACCAGCTGGTACCGCGCCCGCACTGCGCGCCTCGCCGCGCCACGAAACTGACAGCGACAAACAAATATCAGTTTTCCGCGCATTTTTGTCAACCCCCGCCCCGGGGAAAATTCGGGTATAAAAGCCGGCCCGGAAACCGAGAAAATCAGAGATCTGCTCCGATCTCCGGGTCTTACGGGTAGCAAGCAGAGAAGCTTCTTCTCAGTCGGGCAAACCGACCGCAACTCAGAAATCCGCTCCGCTCCGAGGGAATCCTAGATTCTCTGGCGGATAAACCGGCATCCTTTCCGCTCCGCTCAGGGAATCTTTCGATTCTCCGCCGAGAAAACCGGCACTCTATCCGCTCCGCTCGGGGAATCTTCGGATTTTCAGCCGGGAAAACCGGCTATCTTCCCACTAAGAGCTTTCCGGGAAGAGTGGCATTCACTTAGACACCGTTCAATTGGACACGTTGCAATTAGACACGTTGCAAATAGACACAGAATTTTAGACACGGTTCAATTAAACACGGTGCATTTGCACACGCAAGAAAATGCGCACCGTTCATTTAGACACCGTTCAAATGCGCACTGTTTATTTGTACACAGAAAGATGCGCACCGTTCAATTAGACACCGTAATAATGCGCACCGTAATAATGCGCACCGTAATAATGCGCGCCGTAATAATGCGCACCGTAATAATGCGCACCGTAATAATGCGCACCGTTTACTTGGACACTGTTCATTTAGACACCGTTCATTTAGACGGGAGCGGTGCACTTAGACACCGTTCAATTGGACACGTTGCAATTAGACACGTTGCAAATAGACACCGAATTTTAGACACGGTGCATTTGGACGCGCAAAAAAAAGCGCACCGTTTAGTTAGACACCGTTCAAATGCGCACTGTTCATTTGTACACAGAAATATGCGCACCGTTCAATTAGACACCGTTCACTTGCGCACCGTTTGTTTGTACACAGAAAGATGCGCACCGTTCAATTAGACACCGTAATAATGCGCACCGTTCACTTGGACACCGTTTATTTAGACACCGTTTATTTGGACACAAAGAGACTTCTTAATACAGATAATTAAGAAGTAAAAATTGTGTTTGCAATACATTTTATTGTACATGTATGCTCCGCCCCTCCCCCTGCACCCCCCTGAAAAAAATCTAACCTAACCTAACTTAACCTGTGTTACTACTATCATATATTTTCACTTTTCATTGTCTATTTGTGTTCAAATAAACAGTGTCTCAATAAACGGTGTCTAAATGAACGGTGTCCAAGTGAACGGTGCGCATTATTACGGTGTCTAATTGAACGGTGCGCATCTTTCTGTGTACAAACGAACGGTGCGCAAGTGAACGGTGTCTGATTGAACGGTGCGCATATTTCTGTGTACAAATAAACAGTGCGCATTTGAACGGTGTCTAAATGAACGGTGCGCATTTTCTTGCGCGTCCAAATGCACCGTGTCTAATTGAACCGTGTCTAAAATTCTGTGTCTATTTGCAACGTGTCTAATTGCAACGTGTCCAATTGAACGGTGTTTAAGTGCACCGCTCCCCTCCGGGAATCTCACGGTTCTCCGTCGGGAACGCCGGCCTCCGTTCTGTTAAAAACCGAACGTAGAACAGACCAGCTGAACAACCAAGTGTACTTTTTTGGAAGAAAGTGACTTCTCTACATTGTAAATATATTTCGCCCGAAACCGATAAACGCCAGGTTGTGACGACATCGCATAAATCTCTTTTACATCGAAAAAAAGACTTTCTCCGCAATAAAGACGGTTTTCGCGATAACCCGCGTTGCGAGCGATACCGCGGAACTCGCCCGTCAAAACATCTAGCCGAGGCTCCTGAACGGCCTTGACCGAGGTTCTGCGTTTAAATCACCAGCCGTCTGTACATAGTTTAGTTTTTGTCCATAGACATATCCGAACCGGCTAACAACGTGACTTTCTCACGCGCGATTCGAAGAATCTAAAGAGTAAATTCCTCAGCATATTATTTTCGTTATTTTATTTTCTTGTATATATTATTTTTATTTGTGTTTTTAATTGAATAAATCATATCTTACTTTTCTTGTTCTTATAAATCATCGAGTTCCCTCTTTTTCTACCTTCCCTAATTCCGACGAGCTAATCCGCAGCAATTAAACTTACTTAAAAAACGGAATTATTTCTTTACGAAAAATAGGACCGTTACACCACAATATTATAAATACAAAACTAATTATTAAGTAGAAATTTAAATTATATTATTAATTTATTTATGCTTANAATTATATTATTAATTTATTTATGCTTAATCTAATACCTTGCATCAGTAAGTTACTAAAATATTTGGTTACTTATTTAATAAAATAAATAATATATTTTTTATATTTTTATTTTATATTACTAGCTTCAAGATTTTTTTTCAATAGTTTTTATTTGAATATTATTATTTTTAATTAATATTACTTAGACTTTTATATTAAATATTTCCAGTATATAAAATAAGATATTATAGTAACTATATGTATGCAAATGCTTTAGATGATTTATAAATACAGTATTTATAATTACAAATTTCATAAATTTTATATAAGATATTTTATTAAATATAAATTTTAATGGTAAGTAATTTTTTTTTATTTTATATTTGTAATAGTAATTACACATATTAATTTATATTAAAATAATAAACAGTATAAAATAAAATAATAAAAGTAATTCGTAATTCGCTCGTGAAATTGTCAGAACATGAATCAAAGGGCCGATACGAGCAGTATGAAAAGAGAGTGTATGAAAAGCAGTACTTGTTTTTATTATAAAACACAACAGACGTTACGGTCAATTTGTTAGGACCTTCTTCAGATAAACAAATTAATCTAAAAAAGATTTAATATAAATGAGCGCAACGCTTTTTCGTAAAGCAAACAACAGAATTCAAACACAATAAAAAAACTTACGCAAAATAAAAAACACGTAAGATCACAGCATTATTAAACACAATTGAAACATTCAACACTTTCTATAAAGATGGATAAAAGAAGGAAACTGTGTACTGACGTGTTTTCCTTACAATGTAAATATATATAGCGATATCCCTACCTATACCAATTATTTAAAGCTGTCATTCACGATGACAAAACAGAGAAACATGTTTACAACAAACCATTCAAAAGCAACGGTCTAAACTTTTAATTTGAACAATTCCAAAAAAGAGAAATAAGGTTTTATATCTGTATCCGACATTACATTAATGGGATTACCTTGCAATGTAATGTGGAGCATTTCTGAAGTAAAGTGCTTATAAAAAAATTGTTCAGTATCTAAAATTTTACCATTGTTTTAAATGAAATTATGATAAAGTTACCAAACGATGTTCGGTAACAACAGAAGCAACATTTGAAATTCTGTTAATTTGATTACTATGCTCATTAATTCTTAAAAATAAATTTTAAACAGGCCTTAAAATGGATTAAACCAAATGGA
>NW_018021386.1:44326-49020 GCF_002006095.1 Pseudomyrmex gracilis | reverse complement strand
ATATATATATATATATATGTTGTGACGTTTTTCTGAGTTCTTACGAATTTCTCGCGTCGTCCCGCCCGAAACGGAAGTACGAAATCGGGACACGGACAGAAGTCCGCGAGATCGGCAGCGTCTGTATCGGCAGGAGAGAAACAGATTGTAACACAAGCACCATTGAGCCGAGCCGACGGATCCTTTGTAAAAATTCTGAGAGCCAGACGCGTCACCGCGTCAAAATCTGCGTCGCTCGACACAACGGGCCGACTAGCTCTAGTGGAACGGAGAGGAGTTGGGTTTGGACGATAAATAACCAAGGCTGTCCCGCACGAATCTCGGGTTAGACTCGCAATTAACCACACTGCAGATAGGAATAACAAGTAACAATTTATTATAATACAACGGAGTAAAAGACAAATTTGCGAACAAAAAAAAATACAAAAATAAAGTCCCCCAATATGATACGGCAAGTTCGCTCTGTCGCGGCGGTACTTAACAACAAAAGAAAGTAAATAAAAGAAAAGAACAGAAGTATGGTGACACAAATACCAATACGCTCTTCACAGAAACGTAATCGATCGCAGGACCAACTTCTTATAACGACGCGTGACACCGAGAATGCTCCGTCGTCGCTCTGACTTCACATAAACTCTACGTTCCCAGGCAGTGGAATAGACAAAGTACCAAGCGTTTTAGTCAAAGCTTTCGAGAATATAAAAGCGGCGAAAGAGACTACTCTAGTAAAATCGTGCGCTTACAACTAAGCGTACAAAGGCAGGTCGCAAGGCGTATGTTGTGCGGCAGTTTTAAAAGTAAAATAAAAGTTAAGTAAGATGTGGCCATTGAGCAATGTGATGAGACATCACTGTCATTGCTCAATAACTTAGTTAGGTTGCGGGGAAGCAACAGTTTTAAAAAGAACTGCTGGTTGCCACAGGGTGCGACACATCGCCGCATTGTCCGAAGTGCAACGCAGCAAGTGTCGACACCGGCACCGGTAACTAGCACGGTCGTTGCTAGGACCGGTGAGCCTACTGAATCAGCGCTATCGATCTACTATAAATCGATCGCGTGGATGAAGCAAGGCAGATCGTGATTGGACTGCTAGCTCACTGTGTAGCTCCGTAAGCCGGAGAGTTTACCGCAGTGAGGAACAGCCGTGTAAAGAACGTAAGAAACATTGTAATCGGAGCAATAAAAATAATAATATAAGTTCAAGCATAGAACTTAATCTTCTACCACCCAACCTCTTCGACATTCAACAAATTTTGGTGGTAGCGGTGGGATCTCTTATTCCGTGTGTCAAGGACGGGACTCTGCTGGAGACTCCGGTTGGAACAAGAAAACGGACACTGGGTGAGAAAAAAGAAGAAGAAAAAAAACAAGAACAGTTGAGTTCTAGTTAAAAAGGGTATATAAACATATATATATATATATATGCACAAAATATACATATAAGAACTTCCGTTCCGGTGAATACTGCTCCTGAAACAAAAAGAAAATAAAAGCAGTCATTAAAGAGTGTCTTATATCCTATTCAAAAGAAAAAGAAAGACACTGCGAACTCACAGTCTCGAGTTACACAGCAACATTGACCTAACGCAAGCCAAGCGACGGGCAGTGACACAAGGCGGAGATAAGGAAGCGGCCGAAATGCAGCAGCAAAACGAAAAACAAAACCTACCGCCGGGAAACTCCGGAAGCAGCAAGCGGCAAGCAAACAAGCAGCTGTGACGAAAAGGCCAAAAAGGGCACAAAGAAGCCAGCAAAGGACAGCCGAAAAACAGCAAAGGCGACAAGGCAGCCAACGCAATCGAAACAACGAACCAGCAAAGCGGCGAGGCAGCAATAGCGGCGGTGCAAAAAAAGCTGAGTCAACAACACCACACATATACAACTCTCGTAAGCGGAATTAGGTCAACTACTGTAAGTCGAATAAATATTTTGTAAAAGCGAGCAAAACATATGTTCGGTAACTGGCGTTTGCAACAACGCGGCGTACAATCTGAGCGAGTAGCGCGGTCATTACGAAGTCTATTACCGGTACGGGAACCGAGAACCGCACCGGCGGCGCTTTATTAAAAAGCAGAAATAAATAGGCAGAATAGAAATTTGTATCCGAATGTGATTGTAGAAAGAGAATTTCCGTTCGATTTAGACGGTAGTATAGCCGGTCATTTAAAGAGTGTAATAAATCGCGATAGAGTTGAGAACATTGGAACCTCGAGCAATGGTACTCAGAGGTCTTCATTAGTTTCATACGAGAGCGAGTTGTTTAACACAAGACAGCAGGTCGGAATGAGTAACAAAAGTATGGATCAGGAACTTGACGAACAAAATATAAACCGAGCTCGCAAAGAAGTGGAACGCGCAATTTTCCGAATGCGTAACGAATTGACTGCGGGCGGCACCGCGGGGCGCGGGGCCGCGGGAACAAGTGAGCAAGGTTACAACTCCGGTGACGCAATGCTACAACATGTAGTGCGGTCATTGGAAGCAATAAGTTCGCGGATAGACGCGGTAGACCGACGGGTGACGGAACTCCGCGAGACATACGGACGCGGGACGGGTGTGTCAATGACGCGATACGTGTACAGACGTCCGAGCGAAAAGTTAGACGTGACGTACGGACGAACAGCTGACGACGTAAGAAATCGCGCCGTGTTGTACAACGGTAGTCTAACATTAAAAGACGTGGTCGGAATGATACCGACGTTTACTGGAAAATCACCCGAGCAAGTTCGAGAATTCTTGAATGCGTGCGAGTACGCAGAGGGAATGGTCAACCCTGCGGAGGAACCCGCTCTCCTGCAAACAGTATTGGGAACCAAGCTAAGAGGGCAGGCGTTACTTGATTTTGAAACAAAGGACATTCGCGATTTTGGTCAGTTAAAGGCAGAAATAGAAACTACGTATTCTGAAAAGCGATGCACTACACAATTACAAATAGAATTCAACACATTGCGACAAAAGAGTAGTAAAAACGCACAGGTTTACGGTCAAAGAGTAAATCAAACAGCCATAAAAAAGAGTAAATCAAACGGAGTTGTACGAATCTATGGTGGAAGGCAAAGGGCACACCATAGAAGAGAAGCGTACTATTATGAATACTATTAAAGAGCAAGCGCTGCAACAGTTCCAAATAGGTTTAAAGAATGATGTCAGGTTAATAATAAGATCACGCAACTATGGAACGTTGCACTAGGCTATAAACGCAGCAAGCTCTGAGGAGAATGCGGCGCTGCCACAAACCAGCCACGTGGCAAATTCTGCAGTGAAGCAAAAGATAGGAAAAAGTTATGGAAAAAACGCGTGCTACAAGTGCGGAAAAATCGGGCACTACGGAAAAGAGTGTCGGTCTAGCAGAACAGCATTGCCACAACCGAGCGGAAGCAGGGTAAATGCTGTGGACAAAACGTGCAGTTATTGCAAGCAGGGCATATCAAGGAAAATTGCTGGTCACTGAATGGCAGGAAAAATAAAAAAGGAGCTGCAAAAGCCATATGTGCGGCAAAAGACAAGAAAAAAAAGCCGAAGTGACAATAGCGAGTCATTGATTGACAAAAAGGACAACGGAAAAGAAAAAAAATCCGTGTCAATGGCAGAATTACAGGTAGCCGAGCTAAATGCTGCGCAAGCAGTTGTGGACTTGGTTACTGTGCCGATGAGAGAAGCAAAGAAAGGCGAAGTGGAATTGCTTTATGACACTGAAGCTACAGTGTCAGTAATCAAAAAGAAATATTTACAAAAGAAAACGCCAGCCGAGAAGACGAGCAGGAAACTGACAGGCGTTACAGGGCAGTAAGCATGCGTCATAGGAAAAATCACAGCAACCATACAGTTAAACGACAAAAATAGTAAGCATCCCGTTTACGTTGTGAAAGACGATTTCCCAGTTAGCTATCAAGGCATCTTAGAAAATGACTTTATTAAAAAGCACAATGCCAAGCCTGATTACGGAGCGGAAAAACTCTCGCTGGGAAAAAACACGTTACAGTTGCGCCCATATACAAGTATAGAATTGCAATTTCGTAGCGAAATAATCGTGAAAGCTGTTACTGATCGTAATCAGATCGGAATAGTACAAGGGGAAGAGACGCAGCCAGGAGTGTTTATAGGAAGCTGTTTGATACAACCAAAAGGAAATTTTTGCCCCGTGAGTATAGGAAATATTACGGAAAAAACGGTAAAAATAGGCATTTAGCGTGTTAAATTGGAAGCGCTGGAAAAAGAGAGTGAGACCAGTAGCAAAGTAGCAAACGTAAGCATAAAAACGGAGAGGTCAACACGCCGCGAAAGAGTAAATGAGGCATTGCGAGTGAAGAATTTAAATAAAGAAGAGAAAAAAACATTATACGAGATATGTGAGGAGTATTAAGACATATTCTACCTTGCAGGGAAGCCTCTATCTATATATATATATATATTGTGACGTGATGTTTTTTGCGTCCGTCACAAGGTCATAATTTTGGCCGGCACGAGAGGCGATGGGCTCGCGTCTTCCACTATTTTAGGGAGAGCAGCTCATTAAGCGGCGTAGCGCACGCGTAGGCGCTTAATTTTGCGAGGACGCATAGCGTCAGTGTTTGAGGTGGCGAGTATTTGATATGTCACACGTATATTAATTTTGTATTTTATTTACAGCTTATGTAGTATTATATGATGGCACATAATATTGTATATTCTATCTTTTGCCGCACGTTGTTATA
>NW_018021386.1:40031-43194 GCF_002006095.1 Pseudomyrmex gracilis | reverse complement strand
CGTTTCGCATGCGACAGCGCATTCCACGGCGGAGATAACTTCTTGCGATCATCCTCGCGCGGTCGCCGACAAATATTGATGCTCATATTGCCGAGATTAATACGACCTTGTATTTCGGGTATTTTTATGATTGTATCATTCCGTGCGGGCGGAACCGCGAAATTATATTGCCGCACTTCACTCTGGTCGACGAGCGACCNAATTTATACATCTTATATTGTTATTAAATTACTCTGTATATATTATTTACCACGAACAAGTTTCTCTGCCTTTATTTAAATCCTGCCTCCTGAGCCCACGCCTCTCCGTAATTTTAATTAACTGAGCTGCTGAGTATTATTGCCGTCACGTCAACTAGAGCTAACATTTTATGGACGTCGAGATTGTTGAATAATTGGCTGTAGATTTTGGAAACGGCGTGCGTATGTACGCCTGGCGCCCAATCGTACGTTTGGTGAGTAAATCGTAGATCTAATTCTGAAAAGACGTGCCGAAGGTGTGCGACACCTCCGCTACAACATCATAGAGCGAGGTGCCCGTCACAATATATATAAAACAAGCGCGGTAAAGTATAAAATACCTGTGAGAATTGACACCGCTCCGATAAACGTTAAGCCATATAGGTTGCCACAGAAGCATAAACAGGAGGTAGAAAAACCTATCGGGGAAATGTTAGAAAGCGGAATAATACGCGATAGCAAAAGTCAGTGGAACGCACCTTTACTAGTAGTTTCAAAAAAAATGGACGCGTCCGGCGTGAGAAAGTTAAGAATAGTCGTAGATTTTTGTCGACTAACTGAGGCGACAATAGGCGATTCTTTTCCACTGCCAAATATTGTGGAAATATTGGATCAACTTGGGAATGCGAAGTATTTCTCAACTTTAGATTTGGCGTCCGNGTATCATCAGATACCAATGGACAAAGAAGACAGAGGTAAGACAGTGTTTTCAACACCGCATGGTCATTACAAATATAACAGAATGCCTTTTGGATTAAAAAACGCGCCGGCGACATTTCAAAGGTTGATGAACTCGGTTGATGGGACTACGGGGTATAAAGTGTTTTGTGTATCTCGACGACATCGTNATACACGNTGCGAGCTTGCAAGAGCACAGCAAGCGGCTACGAGAGGTTTTTGACAGNTTGCGGAAATAGAACTTACAGTTGCAGCCGGATAAGTGCGAATTTTTTTGCAAAGTGGTCACATATGTAGGGCACG
Organism: Pseudomyrmex gracilis; assembly: GCF_002006095.1. Lineage (NCBI taxonomy): Eukaryota > Metazoa > Arthropoda > Insecta > Hymenoptera > Formicidae > Pseudomyrmex > Pseudomyrmex gracilis. The sequence continues at coordinate 41,974 of NW_018021386.1, read as the reverse complement.
TGATCACCGAGAAGGGTATATCGCCGGATCCGTCAAAAATAGAGGCGGTCAAGAGGTTTTCGGTCCCGAAAAAAACGAAAGATATACAGGCATTCATTGGTCTGGCAGGATACTACAGAAAATTCATCGTCCAGTTCTCAAAAGTAGCAAAGCCGTTGACACGACTGTTACAAAAAGAAGTAGCGTTCGAGTGGGAGCTCGAGCAACAGCAGGCATTCGAGAATTTGAAAAAAAAAATTAGTTAACGCTCCGTTGCTCGCATATCCGGACTTCGACAAGGAGTTTATCGTCACAACCGACGCGTCGGGTTACGCGGTCGGCGCGGTGCTATCGCAAGGTGCGCCGGTAGGTCAGGATCGGCCGGTTGCATACGCGAGCCGAGTACTGAATAAAGCTAAGCGAAACTACAGCACGACGGAAAAGGAGTTACTCGCAATTGTGTGGGCGGTAAAGCATTACAGACCTTACTTGTACGGAACGAAGTTCAAAATTATCACCGATCATAAGGCACTGGTGTGGCTTTTTAACGCAAAGGACTTCGGATCGTGGCTCGTGCAATGGCGTTTGAAATTAGAAGAGTATGATTACGAGATCATGCATAAGAAAGGGAAGGCGAATACCAACGCGGATGCGCTGAGTAGAGCTCCCGCGGAGGCATGCACGTGCGAAGCGAAGGAGAGCAAGAAAACAAAAGAAGAGAAGAGCGAGAAACAAGAGCTAACCGAAGAGGAAAAGAGACAGATACCAGTAACATGATTCACCGGTAGGCGCACATCTAGGAGTAGCACGTACAACAAAAAGAATAAGAATTAGGTATGTCTGGCCTAAGCTGACAAGCGACGTGGAGAATTATATTTCAAAATGCAAATCCTGCCAAAAGAATAAGTTGTCGCGGAAAATAAAAGTAATTACCACTAGTAATTACAGATACACCGAAAAAGCCTTTCGAAAAGTGTTCGCTTGATATTGTCGGATCATTACCGGTGACAAGTAGCGGAAATAAGTATCTGCTGACGTTTCAAGACGGTCTTAAAAAGTTTAGTAAGGCGATACCCGTTCCGAATCAAGAAGCCGCTACGGTAGCAAAGGAGTTCGCGACGAAAATTGTGTGTGAGCACGAGATTCCGGAAACGATTTTAACGGATTGAAGAACAAACTTTGTAAGCAAATTGTTTAAAAATGTTTGCAAGTTACTGCAAATAAATAAAATACAAACAACGGCCTATCATCCGGAGAATAACGGAGCATTAGAACGATCGCATAAAACGCTAACCGAGTATATACGTCACTACGTGAACGAGGACCAGACGGATTGAAACGAGTGGGTGCCGTACGCGATGTTCGCGTACAATACGACACCATACACGGCAACGGGGTTTACACCCTTCGAATTAGTGGACGGGAGGTGCGCGGAATTACCGACCGCCTTAACAAAACCACCATCTACACAGTAGAATTTGGAAAATTACGCACAAGAATTAAAAGAACAATTGCGGGCGACAAATCGAGTAGCGCGGGAAAAACTCAAAAAAAAAAAGAAAAGGCTAAGCGTTACTATGATAAGAAAGCTAAACCAGCAGCGTTTAAAGTAGGGAAAAAAGTGTTGTTGTATGATGAAACGCTATGAAGAGGTAAATCTAAGAAATTAGAGTCAAAGTGGATAGGACCTTATGTAATAGTCGCGAAAACGTCAGTCGTGACGTATGCAGTCAAAGCAGAACGGCGCACGCAGAATGTGCACGTGAATAGGCTGAAAGCCTTCATAGAAAATTAAAAAAAAAAAAGAACTTATCAGGTTGCCTCACTCATCGTCCGAGTTGGACAGAACGGGCGTGTTCCGTTTGACCACAGTACGATTCGACACCACATTATTGGACACAAAATTATTGGACACAGATTTATTCGACACCAAATTATTCGACACCGTACGATTCGACACCAAA
>NW_018021386.1:30940-39636 GCF_002006095.1 Pseudomyrmex gracilis | reverse complement strand
TCGAATAATTTCGTGTCGAATCGTACGGTGTCGAATAATTTGGTGTTGAATCGTACGGTGTCGAATAATTTGGTGTCGAATAAATCTGTGTCCAATACTTTTGTGTCCAATAATGTGGTGTCGAATCGTACTGTGGTCAATAGAGTATCACCCGGACAGAACAATGAGGGGATGGACTACGGGCGGCGGGGTCTCCAAACAGATTACGCCGTCGTTGTCATTTACTTCCGGATTGGGGGAGGCAGGCGGCGAAGGCCGCGAACAAATAAAGATCACCTCCGGGCTCTCCGGCGGCGGGCCCACGAAGGTGCTGGGCGTCGCAGAGCGCGAGGGGCCGAAGCTCTCGGAGCTGAGCGAGGTCGTCGACTCTCCCAGGCTCTCGTTCGGCGAGGACTCTTTCGCACTGTCGTCAGTGCACAAAGAGTACACAAATTTGGACATAGGTATCACTAAAACAAAGTTTTGTTAAAAAAAAGAGAGAGAAGGCACACTTGTAAGTCCTGTAACCAAACACTTACACTAACTGTTTCTCACAAAAAAAAACACTGAGACACCGTGATTACCGAGTCGGAGGCGAACAGAGTACTGGTGCTTGTTGTCATGAGGTACCATGTCCTGAAGAACAAAAGACGATCACGGGACGTCTCAAATATAAGTCCTAAAATTAAAATAAGAAGCGATAAAAAAAGCTTAGGCGGCAAGAGTAACAAACTCGAAGTACAACCGACGCTCGCGGTTCTACCTGTTAGGCGACACCGTTCGCGATTAAAGTAAAGCGTAATGTATATAGGCGTATTGTATAAAACATTTTGCTTGCAGGAAAATGTTGTTACTAAAAGTAGTAATACTTACCTTTTCCGTCGCGTGGAGTGGAGCCGGGGACCAAGAATACCACATACAAAAATTTCAACACAATCCCGGCATATACTACGAGAAGTGCGGAACAATGCTCCACGTCAGCAAAAAGTGAAGATTAGTCGTAAAATTACACGTATCTACGATATATACGCGAGTAGAACAGGCGGAACGCATGTTAAAAGATACACAGAAAACATGCAAAACCGTAACGATAGTTCGCAAAAGTAGGGAATTTTGCGAAGATTTTGTTGCAGAGTTACAGCAAATATTGCAGAAGGTAGAAAGACTGGCCAGACGCGTTAAAACAATCGTGGGTACACCAACGCGTTACCGAAGGGGGCTAGTGGACGCGGTAGGCTCTGTCGCGAAAATTTTGTTCGGTACCATGGATGCCGACGACGAAAAACAGATATCGGAGAAAATAGAGTTGTTGAGTAAAAAACAAACGGTGCTACAACATGTGATTAGAAATCAGTTGCAGGTTGTAAACGCAACAATCGCGCACGTACAAAACGTGGAAGAAATAGTTCAGAGAAACGAAAATAAGTTAAGAAACGCGGTATTAGAGATAACTCAAAAGGTGGACGATTACGCACAACAAGCAGAGTTAACCAAGTATTTTACGGAGCTACGAAGCGTAATCACCGAACTCGAATTCGACGTGGAAAGCGTCATAGAGTACATCACGGATGTACAAACGAAATTCGCGCAATTGGAAGTAGTACCCGTCGAGTTAATATTAAAAAGTCTCCGGGACGCGAGCAATTGGTCGATCCACGGGTTGCATTTCCCGTTTGCTGTAACTCTAGAGAACTGGCTAGTTATTAAAGAGTATGTAATAGTTGGCGTTTATTGTAAAGATGCGAGTGTGTATACTATTGTCAAGTTTCCTCTGGTAAAATCTGTAGAGTTTAACGTATTTAGGATAGTGCCACTACCGGTGCACGATCACGATAACGTGTTTACGGTAGCTCAAATAAAAAATCAGATGATCGCTGTGGATGTAAACAAACAGACATATTCAATGGTAATGAGAAGTCAGTTAGATCGATGCAAACATATAAAAAACGATTACGTGTGTGATAACGTCGAGTCGGTATACAAAGTGCACAGAGATGCGCCTTGCGAGGTGCAAGCTTACATTAGCGAGTCGGGAGACTTTTCAAATTGTAAGGAGGAAACGGTATTGACAAGTCACACGGTGTGGATAAAATTGGAAACAATGCGTGTATGGTTATATTTGACCCTGACAAGCGAGTCAGTAATTTCCTGCAAAAAGCAACAGGAAAAAAGCGAGATCGTGGACGGAGTTGGAGAGATAGAGTTGGCGAAGCAATGCTAGCTGATACCTTCAAGTATATCGATTTACGCGAGTAAAGTGATAAACGGTGTACAAATNAATACGTATTTGCCGCGGTTCAATCTGTCGAACGTCAAAACAGTAAATCGCGCGGCTAAAGGCAAACCGGTAAAAATAGAAAGTGTGACAGAAAATAAGACGCAATTAAAAAAATTGCGGGCGGAAGTAACGGAATTAACGGATGAAACAGATGACAGTAACGGTTCTACAAAAATCTGCACTTTATCTACCCAACAACGTCAGGCGTTACAATACTAGTAATAATCATAGGAGTAATCGTTTACAAGTTAGTCAAAAATAAGGAAAAAAGAAAGGTAACGCGTGTCGCTGTAGAGTTACGCAATGCGGAACGGCGAGAAAAACGAATACTTGTGCACAAAACGCTGAAACGGTAGCGTTGTAAGTGTAATCGTCACGTAGTGTAATCAAATATTGTAATCAAGTATTGTAAAATAATAATGATTGTAATCAAGTATTGTAAGATTGTACTAACGGAAAATGTCGATTGCACACATTTTCTTTCTTCCGGAAGGGGGGGAATGTTGTGCGGCAATTTTAAAAAGAAAATAAAAGTTGAGTAAGATGAGGCCATTGAGCAATGTGATGAGACATCACTGTCATTGCTCAATGACCTAGTTAGGTTGCGGGGAAGCAACAGTTTTAGAAAGAACTGCTGGTTGCCACACGGTGCGACACATCGCCGCATTGTCCGAAGTGCAACGCAGCAAGTGTCGACACCGGCACCGGTAACTAGCACGGTCGTTGCTAGGACCGGTGAGCCTACTGAATCAGCGCGATCGATCTACTATAAATCGATCGCGTGGATGAAGCAGGGCAGATCGTGATTGGACTGCTAGCTCAATATGTGGATCCGAAAGCCGGAGAGTTTACCGCAGTGAGGAACAGCCGTGTAAGGAACGTAAGAAACATTGTAATTGGAGCAATAAAAATAATAATATAAGTTCAAGCATAGAACTTAATCTACTGCCACCCAACTTCTTCGACATCCAACAAGGTAATATCTACGCAGTCGGATATACTTGATTTAGCAGGGCTGGTCGGGCTCACGCCGCGTGCATGCACGGCGCGAAGCTCTCACCGAATTCCCGTCACTGGTCTTGATGTGCTTCAGCAGCCACTTATAATGCAGCAAGCACATGCCAATTAGCACACCTGAGTGAAGTGCTCGCAAAGTCGGAAGAGCTAGTTCAATTTAGAATAGAAATAACGGTAAACTTCGCTTGTTTCAAATGGCGAGTCCGCCGTGGAGTTCGCCACACGGAACGAGAGCTATGCGCTCTCCGATCCGATAGATCCCCCAGTACGGTACGATAGGTTTCTGCTTCGATTCGGTACGCTAGCGGTACGATATTTCTCTTTCGTTCGATACGATATCGGCACTCTTGTAATTATCGCTAATCTACTCGCTCTTCAAGGCGGCAGAGATCGAGACTGTCCGATAAACCCCGGGCAAATTCTAACGACCGAGCTTACACTATCTGACGCGACGGCGTATTCACGGTACGCTTGCAACTAGCTGAACGATGCCCGTTTCGAAAAGTTCGCGGGAAAGTAAACAAACGCGCACCTGGGACCTGTGCGACCTTTCTCTCTTTTATTGCTCTTCCGAATCGCACACCCCTCACTCTAAACAGATCACTCGGAAAATCCACACCAACATGTTTTAGAAAATGCAATAGCGGTACGATAGAATAGCGTGCAATGTCGCAATTATCGACTTGACTATCCAAAAGAGAGCGTAATAAATACGTTAGATTACCAGGTAGCGATACGATAGATCGGTACAATAGTCATACCAGCAGCAGGTGACAGATAAGCTGTAGATATTACACAGGACGAAAAACGTTACGACAGCGTTAGATTGATGATACGATAATCAGTCCGGGATTCGGTACGATACCAGGTACAGAATATGGCGGTCGCGAAACGATACGATAGACAAACACTTTTACACGCGAAACACAACAAAATGACCAGGATGCTGCTTGGCGCGTTACCGGACCTCCAGGGCTTGTAATCTCAATAAAGTAATTACGCGAGACGCACTTAGACCTACAAACTAATACCACAAAGCCCCGTGAAGTCCGTTTCTAGACGTTGCCGAAAATTCGAAACTATGGCGAAGGTTATGTCCTTGCCGGTATCAATACGCGAGATTCAGCGACTAGCCTTGACACGAGACTCGAGTAACGCGGATTCGTGGCTCACAATTAAACGAGGGCACCTCACCGTACGTCGTCGTCGCTCTCCATCCAGAAAATTCGCTAAGTTCGTTGTTGAACACTAGATCGTCGGGAGTGCCGTCAGTGCGTCCGTCCCGTTTGGTAGATAGCGACCAAGAGAGCGATTGATCGCAATCGATTCGGGGTCGATGCGTCTGAGCGCGCTAGGGTCGCGTAGAGTAGATCGCTGCGACCAATCAGGTCGCGAGGGGCGCTACCGGCGATGCTCGCGCTCGGCGATGCTCGCGCTCGGCGACAAGACCCGCGGCTGCGGAATTCAAATAGATTACCGGGCCCTCGCTAGCGAAAATGCAGCAGCAGATATTTCCAAGCGTTAGATGTCGCAGATTTAGCAAAGAGGCAGCATGCGGTAGCGCAGCAGGATAGCAGTTGCAGGTTAGCAGTGCAGGTTTGCAGCAGGCCTTTTCGATGCGAAAGGAAGGTCAAAGCTGTCTCCATCAATGTGTGTTCGTATTTCTTCCTCGGCTACCCGGCGCCGAGGTTTGCTGTCTTCGTCGCAATCCTCTCTCGCGCCGCTTGTTGTTTGAGACTCACCCCTCTGGCCGTCGTGCGAGTGCCTAGCTGGGTCTCCACGCACGCCTTTCTCTCTCCCTTTCTCTCGCCTCTATCCAACAATCGACGGCTCCTGATAACAAAATAAGCGACAACAAATCTGATAACAAAATAAGCGACTAAATCTAGCGCACGCAAGCAAGCAAGCACGCCCTGGAGGATCCTGGCGCTTCCCAGACGGCTCGCACTCTCGGACTCCCGCGATCATTTGAGCTTTTGTGGTGAGGGAGGAGCGACGCGATTACCACGTTACAATGTAAATATGAATAATATACAATTTTAAAATTGTATACACACACATACACACACACACATACACACACACACACACATACATATATATATCTGTAACTTATTTTCTTTTTTTTCGTAAAATGTGTATGAACAACAAAAACCAATTTCTAAGTTGTAAAATTTAAACATGCGTAAATAGAACTTACAAATATAATCGATGTTTATTATGCACTTAATTCTAATTATATTGAAGTCGTAATAAAAATTATAGTTTGCACTTTTAACCAAAGTTTACACCAAAGTAGCATGCTACGTGTGTGATGTGCTGTTTTGATAGTTGAAACGAGAAGCAGTGTCATAGCTCACTTCTCTCTTCAACTAATCGAAGCTGCACGTTGCACGTAGCACGTGCTACCTCGATGTGAACGTCAACATAGACGCGAGTTTTAGTTGTTATACACAACATACTGTTATATTAAATATATTATTATGTGCGGAGAAATAGTTTGTTTGCCATTTAATTTCACTTCCGATTCCTTGCAGTTATCATACTGTATCCACTTCTGATTTTTTCAATAACATATAGCGGTGAAATGTCCGATGTCTTTCTCATTTGAATGTCTTGTATATTTCAAGGGTAATTTATGATTTATTATTCTCACTAAAGTGTGTTCTTCCTTCATAAATGAAAACTTGATTGATTTTGGAATATTATCTAATTTTTTACTTAATAATTCTTCATCGTTTCCATATACTTCGAATATAAGGTAGTATTCTGCAACAGTAAAATATTACATATATACATACATACATACTAGCAAGGTTACTAATTCACACATTCTAAGATAATAATAAAAATAACATTATAGAAAAAAATCTTAAAAGTTATGTTGGTTTATAAATTAATAGTTACTGATATATAAGTATATTTAAGTAAATAAATACCTGTGTGTGATATTGATGTTGTTTCCAAACCATCGCAACTTGTATGGCAACATCGGTGTGGTTGAAAAATAATGTTCTGCTCTAATCGTTCAAAATTCTTTTGTATTAACATATCCAGTTTTATATTAACTGGATACTGGTAAAAATTTGATTCTTTCCGCACAACCATTAGAACATTTTGATACCTTTCGGAAGGTTGGATAGTTTGTAAATAACTTATTACATAAATATCCAACAGTAACCTGACAATCTATTAAAATTAAGTTGTTTTGTTGAATATTACCTGAAAATATTTGCATTAAAATTTGAGCACGTAATCTGTAAGACATTGCACGTACACCTTGAGACGTCATATCAGCGACTAATTTAAAAAAAATGTTATTTTTTGATTCTCTATCAACTAATTGTTTCATACCATTTTTATCAAAATATGCAGCGACAAATATTTGCAAAATGCTATCAAAAGCACAAGTATTGGTAAAGGGAATATTTTTTCTTACCGAAAGTAACTTTTTTTATATCTAAATTTCCACCATTTTTAATAATTGGTACCTTACGTATTTTTTTCTCTAATAAAAATTTGTTGTCGATACTTTGTAGTCCCTGTAAATACTTTTATTTTTCTTTAGATTGTACTTTTTTTGATGATGCAAGACCACGCCAATCTTCTATTTCCTTCGATGCAAGTGTACTCTGTCCGTTAATACTTTGCATTTTCTGACATTTTTTACAAATTCTTTTTTGTCCGTAACCTTCTTCTCCGATTAAAATAGAACATGCATCAAGTGCATGCACATTTGTATCACATATGCAACACTTATGTGCACCACTTGGTAAATCTCCATGTTTACATGCTAGACATTGAAAATCTTTATTATTAATTTGAATTTCTGAAATGAAATTATTATTAATTTCATCTTCTAAATCATTATTAATTTCATCACTATTAATTCGATTCGATGTTTCTACATCACGTTCCATTGGTTTTATTATATGTCTCGCTTCTTCTGTATTCTCTTTTGTATTTTTTCCTTCGTCTTTCTCTGCAATAGTAATATTTGTTATTTTCAAACGGCCGCTTATAAAATTAATAATGTTTCATAACAAATTCATCAGCTTGCATAGCCATTTGTTCTGTTTTTTTAACAAAACATTTTTAATTATCTTAAAATTGCTTTCTATCAAAGCACTACTAGCTGGAATTTTTCCATATTTAAATTTATCCCAGCATATGCAAGATCAAATTGGTATCAATTGGATATTCTTTATCAAACGATCTGCAAATGCTGGCAAGTAGTGTGCATTTTCACGATCTCCTTTGTTATCAGCTATATTTTGTTGTACCTCATTATTTATAGCTTCTGCTCATTGATACCACTTATAATCAATTTTGTTTTCAAGTGTTGTTTTCAATTGTTGCTCGATATCTATGTCGTCGGATTTAGCTACCTCTTCTTCAGTAAAAGATATATCTTTGTTAATAAATACTTCTTTGTTTAAAGATGTTATTAAATTTTTTATTTTTATTTTGTATATTTCACATATCGTTTTTTTTATTGATTCTGTCTAAACCTTCTGTCTCATTTTTTGCAATAACGAATATTGCTCTCAATATTTCCTTAGCATCAGATATATTGCAACACAAAATTAATTGTCCTAGTAATGACAAATAAAATGTTTTTAGTCGTGGCCGCACATTTTTCAAAACATTTGCGTATAATTTTATAAAATGTGCCACGTCTATGCGTATGTAACATAAAGGCACAATATTTTCTTTAAAACAAACGTTACAATACTGTTTGACAGTACGAAATCCTATAAAATTACGCACTGCTGCTGTTAGTAATGCGCGACTGGCATCGCATACGACCTCACGTGGATGAGGAACGCCAGATTCGCTCTATTCCATTAACCAACTGTGGATCGCAACTGTGCTGTGCCTCTCCGAAAGCATTTAACACACTGGGAACAGATCACTCTTTTCGGAATTTGCAACACAATTATACAAAAAAATATGTTTTGTTTTTGTATTATCCGGATTTTTAATCTTTCGTACAACACTTCCAGTTGCATCAATATAAATACATGCATTCTCATCTTATGCATACGTTCGATACACATGTGACTGATGAATTGTTCAATAATACACGACAAAAGGACTTAAACCAAGATTATGTATTACATTGCGCAGTGGTCCTAACATCATTAAATGTAATGATTTCATTACATCTTTATCAAAATAACTTTTCTGCATCATTTCATGTTTTGCAACTTTTAAAACATTGACACTGTATAAATGTGGAGGTTCCGTTTTATCATTTTCATCTATTAACTTTCCTGCTATTTCTATTCTACAGGGTCCGCCACTTAAATCCGGACAAAAATTTTTTTCTCGAAAAAGTTGTTTATTACAGAAAATATGAAAAAACATAAATAGACTGCTTTATAGCTGGGTTAAGGGATCTTTTCTGAGACATTTTACT
>NW_018021386.1:28177-29872 GCF_002006095.1 Pseudomyrmex gracilis | reverse complement strand
TTATTAATGTCTTATCGACGTCTCTAACCTATCTTTAGGTCATATGGCACCTACTGCTGCATTCTAATATGATGGGAATGTCAAATTCAAATTTGTCCGGATTTAAGTGGCGGACCCTGTATATTTGGCTGCAGTTGTACTTTGAAGTTTTTCGGCAACGTCTTGTCGTATTGGATTTCTCAAATATCGCTTTCTACAACGCCCTTGACTTCGAGATATGTACATTCTAATTTTGTTAAAGATTNGTCAGAATTATTAATTTTTAATTTAATAACAGATTCACATTTACATGTGCCACGCGCATATCCAAATTCTACACTCTTTGATAATTTGTGACGCTTAAAATTAAATCCATAATATTTTTGTGGCTTGCCATATTTTTTCATTAAAAAATGTTGCCATAATCCAGGTTTTAATACTGTATATTCGCGCATAGATGTTTATCCGTTCGTTGGTATTTTTTTTTTATAATCATTGAGGTAAAATCTTCTTTCGGTAGAGTTATCACAAACTGCGATATACCACCTATATTACTTAAGTTTGCAATTGATTTGCTTACCGTTGAATCTAACATTTGTTCTGAATTTGACGTAACATCTTCCCTGCTTTCGGCCACAGAAATATTTTCTCCATTATTATTGTCATCATCATTATTATCATCATCATCATAATTATCGTGACAAGTGTCATTTTCGTTGTCACAATTAGTAATTTGCGGCCGCTNACACAATATGTCTCTAACTCCAAATTTGTTGCATAAAACAAAAGTATATAGTGCATTAGGTGACATTACATGATTAATATCTGAGGATATTCTATTCCATATTGGATCAANTTTTGATCTTACTTTGTAATTTTCTGTATTTATAATTGTATCTTTATACGTTAACAACGTTTCGATTATCTGACTCTTGTTAATTTTACTCGGCCTACCTACACGCCGCATTTTGATAACGTTGATTCTATTACAATATCTATTATTTTGCTGCACAAAACCGTATTCTATAATGTCTATTTACTACGCACGCACTCTTTATAATTCTTTTTGTATAAAATATTTTACACAAAGAAAAGAATAAAACAAAATTGTTTCTACTCTTACTACGCACAAAATGTATGCGATTTACCACTTACTCACTTGTGTTAACACGAAACTGTCGCTATTTCGTACACTCAAGAATGTCGTTTGACTAACAGGTACCTGCGTCGCACAGACTTGTTCGAGGTTATATAAAACAATACGAGAAAACTTTATTTTCGCAATCACAGCGCTATTATAAAAGCGCTAAATATTTATTTCAAAATCAAGCAATACACTAGCGCACCTTTCCCGATTTGATGAAACCAACAAAGCTGCGTTCAAAAATATTCACTGCTACTACTAGAAATCTATAGCACATGTGACGTGAAGTATAGATCCTTAGTACTGGCAGTGAATATCGGAACGCATCCAAGGAAGCACGCCAGGAGGCGTTACTGTACTTCCTGTAACAGCACCAGTACACCAACCTAACTTAACCTTAACAGAACCTATCCTATCTTAGATGTTCGCTTGAGTCACTTTTTTCAAACAACTTTAGCGCGCTTCTGCGCACATCTGTATTGCGAATTGATGTACACCAACATCTTCTTCGACAATACGTCAAACAATTCATTTAGTTTCCTTGAGGAAGCTTTATAGTAAAAACGTTGAAA
>NW_018021386.1:25536-26626 GCF_002006095.1 Pseudomyrmex gracilis | reverse complement strand
GGTGTCGAATTGTACTGTGGTCAAACGGAACACGCCCGTAATATCCGACATTTGGAAATGTTTTCCTATATTTTTCAAATCTGGAAAAGTAAGTCTACTTTCCTCGCGCAAAGCTATATTTAGATCTAAAAATTTAAATTCCCAAAAAATTTCATCATTATAAGGCANTCGTTGTATCATTTCTTGTAACGCGGTTATGTAAAAAGATAAACATTTGGATTTAATTTCCATTACAAAATCGGAAGATTCTAATTGTAACAACGATTCGCATTCTGAACCAACATAAATTGAAGGTAAAGGCAAAACATTTTCCGAATTAACAATATCCATACTGATTTTTTTTAACGCGTTAGGTAGCAAAAAATTTTGTCNCATTTGCTTTATTAAATGTTCACTACTCTCAGCTAATTTATGAATTAAAATTTTTCTACTTTGAAATAAGGCATTAAAATTATTAAAAAAATTCAATACATATTTTAAAAACAGCATTTATGCTTTAATTTTATTATCATTTAAAATATCAAAAATAGTTATTGCCGAGTTATTTGTACATTCTATAGTTTCTAAGTGAAAGTAATGTTTCAAGACTTCCCAGTTATCAAGAAGTCTAGTAACACATTTATGCAAAACGAGCCATCTTGTAGCTGATAATTTTAAGATTTTACGTGATTCTACTNCAAAAAAGTCCTGGAATTCGCACAAAGCAGCTGATCTTTTTGCACTAGCAGAGAAATATGTTGCAACTGCATGTAAAACATTATCACAAGAATTAGGTAATTGTGAACAAGCTTTACTTGCAATAAGAGCTGAAGAATGACATATACATTTTAATACAACAAGGCCCGGTACCTCTTTTTTAATTTACTTACAAAAGAATGTCNAACTCCTATCATCACAGAAGCATTATCGCAAGCTATTCCTACAATAATTGATAATGGTATATCTTTACTTTTAAAACACTTTTCAAATGCAGAATATAATTTGTCTGCGGAACAATCTGTAGCATTTAAAGAAACTAATTCTAATAATTGAGTAATACATTTTTTATTTTCTAGTGATATATATTTTACTAAAATACAAAGCAACTTAT
>NW_018021386.1:14438-24192 GCF_002006095.1 Pseudomyrmex gracilis | reverse complement strand
GTGTTCCAGAAATAGGTAGCCAAACTTTGATATTCCATTTTTTTTTTTTGAAGATAAAAAATGTCACATACACATAAGTCTAGAAATTCTTCCTTTTTGAGATAAAAACACTTTTTGTTGCAAGAGAATATTTTAAAGATTTGTAACTTACTTAAGAAAATTGCTGAAAATGACTTTCTTGTACCATGATACACGCTTTTTATCGAAAAGGATTATTAGTTCTCGTACTTTTACGTGATATCTCATAAACTTTTGAAATAAACAAAAAGTGTTTATATATTAAAAAAGAAGTTTCCGGGCCTATGTTTATATACCTTTTTTCATCTTTAGGAACAGTCGAATATGATACTAAAGTTTGGCCACTTCTTTCTGAGACATCCTGTATAATGATAATATTATTATCACCTCGTATTAAAAAAGACTGTAAACCTACAAAGGATCCTGTATTGCCGTAAAATGTTGTAGATACGTCTATGGCAGCAGCCGACGTTTAGCTGTGACGTCAACTTACGCATGCGCATAGAGATTTCCGCATGGGAAAAAATCCCTCGACAGCGCATCACTGCATCCACGCGATAGATTTATAGTAGATCGATCGCGCCGATTCAGCAGGCCCACCGGTCCTAGCAACGGCCGTGCTAGTTACCGGTGCCAGCGTCGACACATGCTGCGTTGCACTTCGAACAATGCGGCGATGTGTCGCACCCTGTGGCAACCAGCAGTTCTTCCTAGAACTGCTGCTTCCCCGCAACCTAACCTAACTAGATCATTGAGCAATGACATTGATGTCTCATCACATTGCTCAATGGCCTCATCTTACTTAACTTTTATTTTATTTTTAAAACTGCCGCATAACATTTCCCCCCTTCCGGGAAAAAGGAAAATGTGTGCAACCGACATTTTCCGTTATTACAATCTTACAATACTTGATTACAATCATTATTATTTTACAATATTTGATTACAATATTTGATTACACTACGTGACACTTACAACGGTACCGTTTCAGCGTTTTGTGCACAAGTATTTGTTCGTTTTTCTCGCCGTTCCGCATTGCGTAACTTTACAGCGACACGCGTTACCTTTCTTTTTTTCTTATTTTTGACTAACTTGTAAACGATTACTCCTATGATTATTACTAATATTGTAACGCCTGACGTTGTTGGGTAGATAAAGTGCAGATTTTCGTAGAACCGTTACTGTCATCTGTTTCATCCGGTAATTCCGTTACTTCCGCTCGCAATTTTTTTAATTGCGTCTTATTTTCTGTCACACTTTCTATTTTTACCGGTTTGCCTTTAGCCGCGCAATTTATTGTTTTGACGTTCGACAGATTGAACCGCGGCAAATACGTATTGATTTGTACACTGTTTATCACTTTACTCGCGTGAATCGATATACTTGAAGTTATCAGCTTGTATTGCTCCGCCAACTCTATCTCTCCAACTCCGTCCACGATCTCGCTTCTTCTTGTTGATTTTTGCAGGAAATTAGTACTCTCTCTCTCTCTGACTTGCTTGTCAAGGTCAAATATAACCACACACCCTCATTGTTTCCAATTTTATCCACACCGTGTAATTTGTCACTACTGTTTCCTCCTTACAATTTGAAAAGTCTCCCGACTCGCTAATGTAAGCTTGCACCTCGCAAGGCGCATCCCTATGCACTTTGTACACCGACCCGACGTTATCACACACGTATTCGTTTTTTATATGTTTGCATCGATTTATTCAGTACTCGGCTCGCGTATGCAACCGGCCGATCCTGACCTACCGGCGCACCTTGCGATAGCACCGCGCCGACCGCGTAACCCGACGCGTCGGTTGTGACGATAAACTCCTTGTCGAAGTCCGGATATGCGAGCAACGGAGCGTTAACTAATTTTTTTTTTCAAATTCTCGAATGCCTGCTGTTGCTCGAGCTCCCACTCGAACGCTACTTCTTTTTGTAACAGTCGTGTCAACGGCTTTGCTACTTTTGAGAACTGGACGATGAATTTTCTGTAGTATCCTGCCAGACCAATGAATGCCTGTATATCTTTCGTTTTTTTCGGGACCGAAAACCTCTTGACCGCCTCTATTTTTGACGGATCCGGCGATATACCCTTCTCGGTGATCACGTGCTCTACATATGTGACCACTTTGCAAAAAAATTCGCACTTATCCGGCTGCAACTGTAAGTTCTATTTCCGCAACCTGTCAAAAACCTCTCGTAGCCGCTTGCTGTGCTCTTGCAAGCTCGCATCGTGTATTACGATGTCGTCGAGATACACAAAACACTTTATACCCCGTAGTCCCATCAACCGAGTTCATCAACCTTTGAAATGTCGCCGGCGCGTTTTTTAATCCAAAAGGCATTCTGTTATATTTGTAATGACCATGCGGTGTTGAAAACACTGTCTTACCTCTGTCTTCTTTGTCCATTGGTATCTGATGATACCCGGACGCCAAATCTAAAGTTGAGAAATACTTCGCATTCCCAAGTTGATCCAATATTTCCACAATATTTGGCAGTGGAAAAGAATCGCCTATTGTCGCCTCATTTAGTCGACAAAAATCTACGACTATTCTTAANTTTCTCACGCCGGACGCGTCCATTTTTTTCGAAACTACTAGTAAAGGTGCGTTCCACTGACTTTNACTATCGCGTATTATTCCGCTTTCTAACATTTCCCCGATTTGTTTTTCTACCTCCTGCTTATGCTTCTGCGGCAACCTATATGGCTTAACGTTTATCGGAGCGGTGTCAACTCTCACAGGTATTCTATGCTTCACCGCGCTTGTTTTAGATAGCGGCTCCCCTGCAAGGTGGAATATNTCTTGATACTCCTCACATATCTCGTATAATGTTTTTTTCTCTTCTTTATTTAAATGCTTCACTCGCAGTGCCTCATTTACTCTTTCGCGGCGTGTTGACTTTTCCGCTTTTATGCTTACGTTTGCTACTTCGCTACTTGTCTCATTCTCTTCTTCCAGCGCTTCCAATTTAACACGCGGAGTGCCTATTTTTACCGTTTTTGTTCCGTAGTATTTACTATACTCACGGAGCAAAAATTTCCTTTTGGTTGTATCAAACAGCTTCCTATAAAAACTCCTGGCTGCGTCTCTTCCCCTTGTACTATTCCGATCAGATTACCATCAGTAACAGCTCGCTCGATTGTTTCACTACGAGGTTGCAATTCTATACTTTTATATGGGCGCAACTGTAACGTGTTTTGTCCCAGCGAGAGTTTTTCCGCTCCGTAATCAGGCTTGGCATTGTGCTTTTGTACAAAGTCATTTCCTAAAATGCCTTGATAGCTAATTGGGAAATTGTCTTTCACAACGGAAACGGGATGCTTAATACTATTGTCTTTTAGCTGTATGGTTGCCGTGATTTTTCTTATGACGCATGCTTGATGCCCTGTAACGCCTGTCAGTTTCATGTTCGTTTTCTCGGCTGGCGTTTTCTCTTTTAAATATTTCTTTTTGATTTGATCAATGACACTGTAGCTCTAGTGTCATAAAGCAATTCTACTTCGCTTTTTTTTGCTTCTTTTATCGGTACAGTGACCAAGTCCAGAACTGCTTGCGCAGCATTTAGCTCGGCTGCCTGTAATTCTGCCATTGACACGGATTTTTTTTCTTTTCCGTTGTCCTTTTCGTCAATCGATGACTCGCTATTGTCACTTCTGCTTTTTTTTTCTTGTCTTTTGCCGCACATATGGCTTTTGCAGCTCCTTTTTTATTTTTCCTGCCATTCAGTGACCAGCAAATTTCCTTGATATGCCCTGCTTTCTTGCAATAACTGCACGTTTTGTCCACAGCATTTACCCTGCTTCCGCTCGGTTGTGGCAATGCTGTTCTGCTAAACCGAAACTCTTTTCCGTAGTGCCCAATTTTTCCGCACTTGTAGCACGCGTTTTTTCCATAACTTTTTCCTATCTTTTGCTTTACTGCAGAATTTCTCACTTGGCTGCTTTGTGGCACCGCCACCTTTTCCTCAGAGCTTGCTGCGTTTATAGCTTCTTGCAACGTTCCATAGTTGCGTGATCTTATTATTAACCTGACATCACTCCTTAAACCTATTTGGAACTGGTGCAGCGCTTGCTCTTTAATAGTATTCATAATAGTACGCTTCTCTTCTATGGTGTCCCTTTGCCTTCCACCATAGATTCGTACAACTTGATGGCCGTTTGATTTACTCTGTGACCGTAAACCTGTGGGTTTTCACTACTCTTTTGTCGCAATGTGTTAAATTCTATTTGTAATTGTGTAGTGCTTTGCTTTGCAAAATACTACCATAATCAAAAAATAACCGGAATTTATTCATAAAAAGAAAAGTACATATTTATTCTTCAAAATTCAAGTTGTTCC
Organism: Pseudomyrmex gracilis; assembly: GCF_002006095.1. Lineage (NCBI taxonomy): Eukaryota > Metazoa > Arthropoda > Insecta > Hymenoptera > Formicidae > Pseudomyrmex > Pseudomyrmex gracilis. The sequence goes on along the minus strand of NW_018021386.1, from coordinate 19,837 downwards.
TTTCAAAGTAGTCCCTGTCGGCTGCGATGCACTTGTGCCACCGTTGGATCCACCCCTCGAAGCTTTTCTGGAAGTCGGTTTTTGGTATAGCCACTAGTGCCTCCAGCGATTTTAGCTTTATTGCCTCCACACTCTCAAAACGAGTTCCTCGTAGTGGTTTTTTGAGTCGATTGAATAGGAAAAAGTCACATGGTGCCAGATCAGGTGAATTGGGCGGTTCTTGAATGGTATTGGTGTTGTTTTTGACGAGAAACTTACGAATAATCAACGCATTATGAGATGGCGCATTATCGTCATGGAGAATCCACGAGTTGTTGCTCCACAAAGCAGGTCTTTTTTTGCGGATAGCTTCGCGTACGGATCCGCATGATATGTTGGTGGTTTCAGCTATCTCCCTTATCGTCAATTTGCGATTTTCGATCAACAATTGTCGGATTTCATCGACGTTTTCATCAGTTTTCGATGTCAATGGCCTCCCAGGACGAGCATCGTCCTTAACAGCCTCACGACCACTTTTAAAGCGTTCATACCACTGGCACACTTGTGTTTTCGATAGAGTATCGGCACCATAACACTTTTGTAACATTTTTAATGTGTTGGAACACTTAATTTTATTTTTGTAGCAAAATTTAATGCAAGAACGTTGTTCAAGTTTAGAATCCATTGTAAAAATCGCCGCGACGTGAAAACTTGATGTAAAGAAATCACTGTCATAAAGGTAAATGAACAGCTGATAAGCAGAAGCTTGGCATGGGTGTCCGTAACAGTGCTGCTAACATGACACAACAGAATTCTAAACCGATAAGCCCGCGAGGTTTAAATTAAAAATTCCGGTTATTTTTTGATCATGGTAGTACGTAGTTTCTATTTCTGCCTTTAATTGACCAAAATCGCGAATGTTTTTTGTTTCAAAATTAATCAACGCCTGCCCTCTCAGCTTGGTTCGCAATACTGCTTGCAGGAGAGCGGGTTCCTCCCTAGGGTTGACCATTCCCTCTGCGTACTCGCACGCATTCAAGAATTCTCGAACTTGCTCGGGTGATTTTCCAGTAAACGTCGGTATCATTCCGACCACGTCTTTTAATGTTAGACTACCGTTGTACTACACGGCGCGATTTCTTACGTCGTCAGCTGTTCGTCCGTACGTCACGTCTAACTGTTCGCTACGGACGTCTGTTCACGTGTCATCGACACACCCGTCCCGCGTCCGTGTGTCTCGCGGAGTTCCGTCACCCGTCGGTCCACCGCGTCTATCCGCGAACTTATTGCTTCCAATGACCGCACTACCTGTTGTAGCATTGCGTCAGCGGGGATGTAACCTCGCCCACTTGTTCCCGCGGCCCCGCGCCCCGCGCCCCACGGTGCCGCCTGCAGTCAACTTGTTACGCATTCGGGAAATTTCGCGTTCCACTTCTTCGCGAGCTCGGTTTATATTTTGTTCGTCAAGTTCCTGATCCATACTTTTGTTACTCATTCCGACCTGCTGTCTTGTGTTAAACAACTCGCTCTCGTATGAAACTAATGAAGACCTCTGAGTACCATTGCTCGAGGTTCCAATGTTCTCAACTCTATCGCGATATATTACACTCTGTAAATGACCGGCTATACTACCGTCTAAATCGAACGGAAATTCTCTTTCTACAATCACATTCGGATACAAATTCCTATCCTGCTTATTTATTTTTGCTTCTTGATAAAGCGCCGCCGGTGCGGTTCTTGGTTCCCTTACCGGTAATAGATTTCGTAATGACCGCGCTACTCGCTCAGATTGTACGCCGCGTTGTTGCAAACGCCAGTTACCAAACATATGTTTTGCTCGCTTTAACAAAATGTTTATTCTACTTAGAGTATGTGACCTAATTCCGCTTACGAGAGTTGTATCTGTGTGGTGTTGCTGACTCAGCTTTCCTTGCGCCGCCGCTACCGCTACCTCGCCGCTTTGCTGGTTCGATGTTTCGCTGCTTTTTTGTTCTGCTGCTACCGCTGCTTTGCTTGCGTTGGCTTCCTTGTCGCCTTTGCTGCTTTTCGGCTGTCCTTTGCTGGTTTCTTGGTGCCCTTCCTGGCTCTTCTGTCGCAGCTGCTTGTTTGCTTGCCGCTTGCTGCTTCCGGAATTTCCCGGCGGTAGATTTTGTATTTTGTTCTGCTATTGCAGTCCAGCCGCTTTCTTATCTCCGCATTGTGTCACTTCCCGTCGCTTGGCTTGCGTTAGGTCAATATTACCGTGTAACTCGAGACTGTGAGTTCGCAGTGTCTTTCTTTCTCTTTTGAACCCGTAGTTTGCAAGACACTTTTTTAATGATTGCTTTTATTTTTTTTGTTTCAGGAGCAGTATTCACCGGAAAGGAAGTTCGTATATATATATGTTTATATACCTTTTTTTAAATACACCCTTTTTTAACTAGAACTCAATTGTTCTTGTTTTTTTTCTTCTTTCTCACCCAGTGTCCGTTTCTTTGTTCCAACCGAAATCTCCTGCAGAGTCCCGTCCTTGACACACGGAATGAGAGATCCCACCGCTGCCACCAAAATTTGTTGGAAATCGAGGAGGTCAGGTGGTAAAAGATTAAATTCTATGCTCGAACTTATATTATTATTTTTATTGCTCCGGTTACAATGTTCATTATGTTCCTTCCACGGCTGTTCTTTACTGCGGTAAACTCTCCGGCTTGCGGAGCCACACAGCGAGCCAGCAGTCCTATCACGATCTGCCTTGCTTCGTCCACGTGATAGATTTATAGTAGATTGATTGCACCGATTCAGCAGGCCCACCGGTCCTAGCAACGGCCGTGCTAGTTACCGGTGCCGGTGTCGGCATATGCTGCGTTGCATTTTGAACAATGCGGCGATGTGTCGCACCCTGTGGCAACCAGCAGTTTTTCCTAGAACTGCTGCTTTTCCGCAACCTAACCTAACTAGATCATTGAGCAATGACATTGATGTCTCATCACATTGCTCAATGGCCTCATCTTACTTAACTTTTATTTTATTTTTAAAACTGACGCACAACAGCTGGATAGTCACTCGTATCGAAGCGAGCGATATCGCGCTTCATATCCTCGTACACGTCCTCGCACTTTATGTGGTATATCAAACTGTCGGTATCGGTGTAGAGGATCTTGCAATCGTAACCGTACAACGGTGCCATGTAGTCATAATGGAATTTGTAAAGACTGGTCTTTGATATGTCGAGTATGCACATACCGACGTACAACGGTTTGTTGAATAAAACTTCCAGACGACGCAGTTCTATGGCCACTAAATCTTCAGCGAACACGCTGCGGCTGTGGAAGTTTGGTTTTGCAATGAGCGCCTCCGCATCGTCCTTCCCATTTTGTAACGAGTCGTACGTCGGTGTACTTGCGCACGTTCTCCATCGTTTTGCCGAACACCGCGTTGTTCAAAAGTTTGTAAAGGTTCTTCGCAAACTCGTTGGCGGCGTTCGCGCGGAATTGGGTATTGAGTTCGATGTACCCGCGCAGCGCAAGGCGATTGCGAGAACCGCAGNACTCGATGTATTCGCGTCAGGCAAAGCCCGTGTCGCAGACACTACTGCAGGTTGAGGTAGTGAATCACGTAGCGCTTCTTGTCGAACACTGTGGCGAGCAGTTTGACGTGATTCTTTCCATGTTTACCGGGCGGCTCTTCGCGCGTTGATAAAAGGGTATATCGTTGTGCGCGTCGTGCAGTTTTTTCGGATACGTCAGATCGATTTCGAGTATGTAGCCGATTTCGCTGTCCGCCGCGACCGTTGTTACATCGAACTTGTACTCGTTCTCCACCTATGCAAAGTTACCGTATGGAAGCGGTTGACACATCGCCCATCCGTAGAGATTGTTCACGTCCTAATACATCAGATACGACGACGGTTCGGATGGATCGTGCGAACGCGCGTACCTGTTGCTCGCGCGGGCGCATCTGTTCGAACATTGACTCAGACCGCCGCGTATGCCGCGTTCCACGAACATCACCACGTCGATGTCAGTCAGCAGCTCGAACGTCACACGAGTGTACTTCAACATGGCGTCCCATGTATATTCCGGCAGCGTGTAGTAGTGCGCGGGATCCAGTTTGTAACTCGCGAGGCACTCGCGACAAAAGTTTTCGATTCCATCGGCTAGCAAAAGTACGTCTGTTTTTAGATACAAGTCGCTGTATGATCCCAGATTTTCGATGTTGAATCGTTGCCATACATTCGTCGCGTGCGCGTATTTGCTCTCCGTCACAGTCTTACCGGTCAGTGAACTGTAAAACGCCTCGCGCTGTGGCAGACCTGTTTCCAACAATTTGTCGACGCTGTCCACATATTCATATGGAAACACACCTTTTCGCGTTAGCAGTTCAAAGTCCTCGGTGGAGAGATCGCTGAATTCCGTGCGAGTCACACGCAGTTCGCTCTTGTCGAGATAGGACGCGAGCTTTTCTAAGCTTGTGCTCAGAAATTTGTATGAATCGATGAATCGCAATTGCACGCACCTCTGATTGTTTTCGTTCTGCGTACTGTTCACATGTTTCGTGAACAATATGTAGGTTTCTTTCGTCACGGGCAGCACGTTGATCTCATCTTTGAAAGCGGTGGCCACATCCGTGATAATAAAATGCGCGTCATATCCCGATAAGTTGTGGAACACAACGGGAACGATGTAGACCTGTTTGTAATTCAGATTGCACGCGGAGTGTGCGGCTCCTCTGAAGCGTCTCGTTAAATAACAGTGGTCGCGCACCCTATTGTCATCTCGCTCGAAACTTGTTCGCAAACGTGGCAACACTTGGCGTTCCTAAACCGCTCGAGCTCCGCCGGTGTGAGATTTGCCATTGGTACTTTTGCCGCGAACAAGGTCTTCGCACGTTTCGCGAAATCGTGCAGTTCGTTCACAAACCACTGCACGCAGTTCTCGCCTCTATGAGATCTGTATCCGATGTCGATGTGTTCGCAGTTTGCGTAATAACCGATGCTGAACACACTGTGTCTTTGGTACTTGTACGTGCTCGATGTGTTCTGCTCTTTGTCCTGTTTCTCGAGTACGCACTCCAAGTCGGCGTACACCACCATTGGAACACGTTCCTTGTCGTTGTAAGGCTCAAATCTCAAACGGTTCTTTCCCTCAGCGGGAAGAACGATTGCGCTGTTGTTTAATCGTTCACAGTCGGTGTGTTCCGCCAGCTTTTTGCTTGTGTAAAAGTAGTAGTAGACCTCTATGTACGCGTTGCAATAAAAACAATACATAACATTGATTCATGAGTTCACCCATCTCGTAATTTGCACGGTCATTTTAGTTTATACTTACCGATCTCATATGTATTTTATTCGGGCGTGTTCCGTTTGATCACAGTACGATTCGACACCGCTCGATTCGACACAGATTTATTCGACACCAAATTATTCGACACCGTACGATTCG
>NW_018021386.1:1952-13958 GCF_002006095.1 Pseudomyrmex gracilis | reverse complement strand
GTGTCGAATAATTTGGTGTCGAATAAATCTGTGTCGAATCGAGCGGTGTCGAATCGTACTGTGGTCAATAGAGTGTCACCCGTTTACGTACACGTTGTTGCGTTCGAAACGCGTAATTTAATGCAATGTCATTGGAAACTCTATTCCATCAAAGTTCAACACACTCGCGTACGCGGGATACTGCGACGGTCGATTAGAGTTTTTGTCACTAGGATACAACGCGGCGACCACTGCCCACGCGAAACACGCATTGTCCCGCGACTGTATGTTTACTACCGCGTGTTTGAACTGAATCTCACGCGGCATCTGGATCTAACATTCCGCGCGCATCGGATTATGACTGTTCACATTTATTGTGAGGTTCAGTACCTTTGCCAACGCCCAGCCGCTGTCGCGTTCCTGGAACTCCTCCAGAGCGGTCATTGTTGTATCCATCACGTCTCGATCGTACCACTCGCGCAGATCCGGCACGTGATAGAGTCCGCGGTTGCGCGTATTAAACGATTTTGCACTTGTCTTTTTACCCGCGACAAACTTCCCGTTGAACACTGTGTTCACTTTCACACTAGCGTGCCGCGCGATCGCTCGATGAACGCGCGCGATCACCGTGTCTCTAGCGGCTTCAAGAAATCGACGAGTCTCGATAAATGACTTGTTCACCACGATGCCGGTCACCAAACGATTTTTATACGCTGTCTCGACTTCGATTCATACGAGTTCAGCACCTTCGACACCCGCACCCACGTGCGCGAATCGTTTGGGAAGGGCCGCGCGCAGACCTTTGAGTCGCGAGATTCGAGCAATGTACCAATTTATCATACCTGTGGGAGGTCGCGGGCGTTTTCTTTGGCACTCTTCTCTCAGCGTCTCTAAACGTTCGGCACACCGTTCTTCTTACGAGATGTAACCATCCAACGTGTCGAGGAGCGCAGCCTCTTCTTCGAGCGGTTCGCGATTGTTCATGTTTGTCATCGCTTATATACTTGTTGTATTATAATGTTTTTAAAATATTAAATTATTATAACGATAGAGCCGTACATCAAACCAGATTTCACGTATTGCGTCCTCGCACACTTTAAGAATTTCAAGATTGTGTGTGTGTATTTTTATAGAGCTTGCGATCTCGATTGCTCGCGATCAAAATGACTTGTGACTCGCTCCCAAATTTGAGGCTTTTTATTTTGCTCCTTATCTGACATGACAGATCTTTCATTTTGTATCTTAACATGATAAACGTGCTCTTCAATCCTGGTTTGTAATTGTCTCTTTGTTTGACCGATATAATGCACACGTTCCATGCATTACTTTGTGTTACCTTATACTACAACAATTAATATTCACAGTAAACATTACAATGTACCAATTGACAACAATTTACACACACGATTGTCATACAGACCGTTAAACAGCCTCAAACAATGTATAAAGACACATAAAGATATGGTATCGATCTCAAAAAGAAAAATGTAGTTTACAACATCCAATGTAACAATTGTGAGACCAATTATAGCGATGACGTCATCATCCTTGCGATTTTTCTCATAATTAATTATTTTACTGCGCAGTTGCGGTTTTTCTCGGAGTTATTTAATTTGTATTGTGCAATTTAAAAATCTATTTGAGCAGTAATCTTATTTTAGCGATTACGTCATTACCTGAAAGACCTTGAACACGCACGGACTTGTTCAAGTTCTATTTTTTGCGATGGCGTCATCATCTTTTCGGTTTTTCTCATAATTAATTATTTTACTGCGCAGTTTCGGTTTTTCTTAGAATTATTTAAACAACATTGAACAGATCCGTACGACCTTAAACACGTTTGAACAGGTCCGTACGCCCCCTCTTTTCCTCGCGCGGTGCCCCTTCCTCCTTTTGCGCACGAACTCTATTTCTCTTTCTTTCTTACGGAATGTTTCCAGTAACAATTTTGAACAGGTTCGTACGACCGCGAACACGTTTGAACAGGCTCGTACGCTCCCCTTCCCTTTCGCGCGGTGCCTCTTTACCGTCCCCATCTCCCTCTTGCCCACAAACTCTATCTGTCTCTTTCTTTCTTACGGACTGTTTCCAGTAAGGCATGCTCGAACGCCATTAAATACAAAGATAGACTATCTTTGTCTATTGAAAACCTGAATCAGAACGTACATAAGTATACTATTATACTTACATTAATGTATAGTTTTTGTTTTCATTTGTTACAGTAGGATCTTCTTTATCGGAAACACACACACGCACACACACACACATAAGACCACTTGTATACGTTTTTATGTTTTTAATTTTTATATAATATTGTAGTGGTTTTTATGGTTCTTCTATGTTTATATTATTCTATTTTTATATACGGTTTTATATGTGTTAAACACACACACACACTCTCAAAATTACTTAAAAACATTATTATATTTTTACGCGGCGGTTCTCGCGTATGTGTCGCGGGAGCCGCGTGAACGGCGCGCGCTCGTCGCGACTGTTTGTTGCCGAGGTTGTTGAAGAAAATTTGCAACGGAGAGCTGTCACGTCACGTTTCGACGATTTGTCCTGATACAATTTGTATTTTGAGTGGTAATAAAGTGTTTTGAGAGAAAAACCGCGTTTCTTCTTTGCCGCGAACGCGCGCGTGAATTTCAGTGGCCGCGATAATGCCGTCTCGGTGAGCGACGGATGCAGTAAACAACATCACTTATCAATTTTTTTACGACTTCAAAAGGATCTTCTTAATTCTTTCGCAATTTTGGAGTTTTCTCCTTACGTCGACGCGGAATTAAAAACCACACTTTTTGACTTACTTCGAAAAGAGTATTCCTAGCCTTTTGATCATATCGCATTTTTGCCTTATCAGACCTTAACTTCAAACGTTCCCTAACATTCTGATGTACCTCATCAAGCTTCATACACAATTCTTGGGCATAACTTTTCGATGCTTTCTTGGATAATAATTTGAGTGCGTTCTTCGAAGCAAATCCAGAGAAAGACGGAGCTCTTGTCCGAAACATAACTCTGCAGGATTCACTCCCGTCGCCTCATGCCTGGAAGACCTAAGGAAGCCAAAAAACATGGGAATCCAATGATCCCAATCCCTCTGACTTTCCTTTACTCATTTAGACAAATATTGAGCACTCGTCTGATGCTGCCTTTCCACTTGACCATCAGACTGCGGATGGAGAGCAGTTGTCCTCGTTTTCTTAATCCCCAAAATCCATGCTAACTCCAAAAAGAGACGAGATTCAAAATTTTTCCCTTGATTTGTATGCAATTCTAATTAAACCTTATATCTCAAAATTACTTGAGTGACAAACACCTCCGCCACGGTTGTGGCTCGGAAGTTCTTCACAGGAAATGCCTGTACCCACTTAGTAAAACAATCCACTATCACCAAAAGATACTTGTTTTTCGCAGTCGACGTCGGAAAAGGCCCAAGAATATCCATTTGCAACCTCTCAAAGGGAGTCACCAAGGTATAAACTTTCAACGGCGACCTCCCCTTATTTGAGGGACCCTTCTTGGCCACGCACACCTTACAAGTTTTACACCAGTTCTCTACATCCCTTTTGCAAGTCGCCCAATAGAACCGCTTCCGTACCTTTTCTAACGTCTTGTTGACACCGAAACGCCTCTCCTTATGCTACTCTATCATTCCATCCCCTACAAGAACTATCCGCGCTGTACACTTTTCCCTTTCCACTGCCTCCTTTTCTTCCACTCTCAAGCAGTACTTGCACCCAAACTCCACACATGGCCATCTGGACAAACTGTCCGCATTTTTGTGCAACTTTCCACTGCGATGCTGAATGTCCAAATCATATTGTTGAAGCCTCTCCGCCCACCAGACCAACTGCCCTTCCAAATCCCTGAAAGACATCAGCCATCTCAATGAAGCGTGATCGGTTCGAACCAAAAACTTCCGTCCGTAGAGATAGTGATGGAAAGACTTCACCGAGTCAACAACTCCTAAAAGTTTCCTTCTAGTTACACAATAATTCCTCTCAGTCTTACTAGAAACTCGGCTACAATACGCCAAGACCTTCTCAGTTCCCTGCTGTACTTGTGAATGGATCGCACCAATCTCATGCCCAGACGCATCAGTATCCAATATTAACTGCACCCTTTCCGACGGAAACGAAAGCACCGGAGGAGAAGTTAACATTTGCTTCAAACGCAAGAACGCTTCTTGACATCGCTCAGACCAAACAAATTTTGTATTATTTTCCGTTAAAATGTACAACGGCTTTGCTATCAAAGAAAACCCTTTCACAAATTTTCGGAAATACGAGGAAAACCCTAAAAAATTGTAAACCTGCTTTTCATTTTGTGGAACTGGCCACTCTGAAACCGCTTTAATCTTATTCGGATCCGTAGAAATCCCCGCGGCCGAAATCACATGTCTTAAATACTTAACTTGCTTCTCAAGAAAAGTACACTTCTTTGGATTCAACTTCAAATTTCTCTCCCTGAATCTCTGAAACATCTTCCTAAAATTGGCTACCATCTTTTCAAAGGATTTCCCGAAAACGATAATGTCATCTAAATAAACTAAACAAATCTCGGACAGCAACTATCGTAAGATCCTCTCCATCAACCGCTCAAAGGTGGCCGGCACATTGCACAATCCAAAAGGTATCACTGTAAATTGCCGCAATCCATTCCCTATCGAGAAGACAGTCTTTTCCTTATCCTCTTTGCGAATCTTTACCTGCCATTAACCACTCTTCATGTCTAAGGTAGAAAACCACGTATTGCCTGACAGCCGGTCCAAAAGATCATCAACCCTAGGTAGAGGATAAGAATCTTTGACCGTGACCGCGTTTAATTTACGGTAGTCTACGCAGAATCTCAAGGACTCATCTTTCTTCTTTACCATTATTGCTGGAGAAACCCTCGGGCCGGAAGATTCCTTAATGACTCCCTGTTTTCTCATTTTACGAAAAATCTGTTCCACCTCCGACCGCATGCTTAACGGCACCTTCCTCGGGGCTTGCTTAATTGGACAAGGATCTTGTAGACTGATCTCATGTTGCAGGACCTCACAATTACCGGCCACATTCTAGTCAGTGAAGATGTCCTGAAATTTGTTTAAGAAATCAGCAAAAACATCCTTCTACGCCTCATCAAGGCCGACGGAGTCCCGCTCAAAGAGTTCCTTCAAGCTCGACGGAACAACTTCAACCTCCTCAGTCACTTGACAACAAACCTTCTTTGACTCATGCAAAGAAAAACGAAAACTGAGCAACAGACTCCCGAGTCTTTTCCATTCCCACTCTACTACAAAAATCCACTCCTAAAATATAATCCTCAAACATATCCGCTACCTAAACAGGAATGCTAAGAGAAATCCCATCTACTGCTATACAAGCCTCACACTTGGAATTAATCGGAACATTTTCCCCCTTTGGATACCGAAACTTTTGTCTTTCCCACAACTTCCAACACCGAGACCTCTCAACTAACTTCGTATTTACAATAGACACGTAGGAGCTCGTATCAAGCTTAAAACGGCAAATTCTGCCATTTAATCTCCCATTCAACACAAACAAATCCTTCCTTTCCGATCCGATCTTCCAAACAAAACGCTTCATTTCCGGAGCGTTACTTTTCCTAGCCGAGCTCACCTTGGCGAGGTCGACTAATCCCTGTTTTCCCGAGAAGAATTCGCCGGATACTCATACCAAAAGTGCTCCTTTTTCCCGCACAATGTGTATGTGTAGCGTATGTGTCGCGGGAGCCGCGTGAACGGCGCGCGCTCAACGCGACTGTTTGTTGCCGGACGACTCGCGAGTTCTTTGTTAAAGAAAAATTGCGGAGAGCTGTCACGTCGCGCTTCAACGATTCGTCTTGATACAATTTGTATTCTGATACCAATTGTATTCTGAGAGGTAATAAAGTGTTTTGAGAGAGAAACCGCGCTTCTTCTTTGCCGCGAACGCGTGCGTGAATCTCAGTGGCCGGTGATAGTGCCGTCTTGCCTCCGCGGGCATAACATCTTGGGGACTCGTCCGGGATAGTGAACGGACGGCAAAGAGACACGAAAGAAAGTCTTCGACGCAAATTTCCGAGATGGAGACGCTCGCTATGACTACCTCGAAGCGAGGCGGTGCGATGGACATCGACGAGAAAGGCGTTGCGTCTGTTGGAACAAAGAACGGACGTGGAAACGTGGCGACGGAGTCCGCGGTTTTACAATCCGCTCTCAAAGAGATTCGCGAGCTGCGAGAGGAACGGCAGCGGGAGAGAGAGTTGGTTCATCGCCGAGAAGCGGAGTTCAGCAAGTATATGCGACAGCGAGAAGGGAGACACGCCAGCTGGAGGAGCGGCTGCAACAAACTTTCTCAGGCGAGTCGTTAACAAATTTGTTTTCCGGTCGGGCGGGCAAACTTTCGGGACTGAAAATACAGTCGGATGTATTCGATGGGAGCGTTCCGTGGCGTGAGTTTCTCGCGCAGTTTGAACTGGTTGCTCGCGTGAAGCAACGGGTAGAGCGACGTGGCGAAGGCCACGGTTCTCGCCACTAGTCTGAGAGGGGAGGCGCGTTTGATTGTAGAAGGGTTAGAGGAAAGCTTTCGTTTTCGGGGTTAGAGCACACATCGGAGCCAAATTCGGAAGGTTGGGAAGAAATTAGGAAAGTGTAAAGAGAATTCCTGGAAGAGGGAGGTTCACGTTTTGCCGACTGCTCCTTCTACGGGCCCCGTGGCTGGTTGCTCATCATCTCTTTTGAAGATAGTTAGGTTTGATTCCAGTCAATTGGATTGCTTCTCTGTCTTGTGTAACATTTTCTAGGTTCTTATTTGTTTTGGTTCTTGATTTAAAGTTTGTGTTTTTTTAGGTTTTTAGTTTCTCTAGGTTTTCTATTAGTAATTTCTATTTGTTCTTAAAAAAAAAATTCTTATGGTTCTAGGGTGGTGTAGAAATGTGTTTGCGTTGTCGTGAGGTAGTGGTGAAACGCAGTTACTGCGGGGTTTTGGGAAGGGAGGTATTCTTGCGTTAATGCCGAATGAATTAATTTGGAAGATGGAATTATCTCTACGCTCTCTCGGTGCAGTTTGTGTTATGTAAACTTTAAACTCTGTTTTGTTGTTGTTGTTTTTTTTGTTGCTTCTTATTTCTAGTTTTGCGTTGTCACGGACGTCGGGACGTGGCGACATGTACTATATCAGGAAAGACCGCCTCGCCTACGGTTTTTAACCGTGGTTTGCCCGTGGGCCGTTGTGCAAATGCCGAGACGGGGACTCTGGGTGCCTATTTTTGGGAGGTGAGTCCACGCTAGTTTTTGCCTCCTGTCCGAAGATCGGAAAATTGCGAGATTGTCGGAGCTCCAAAGAAGAGAAGTTCTCAAGAGGAATTTCTTCGACCGGTCAGCTTGAGATCCTGTTGCAGCAGTCCAGGAGTGAGCGGGAAGACCGGACCTCCTTTAATTGTCGGGACGACAATTTGGGAGAGGAGGGAGGCAATGTTACGCAGCCGTCACTGCGTATGTGTCGCGGGAGCCGCATGAACGGCGCGACTGTTTGTTGCCGGGCGACTCGCGACTTTGTTGAAGAAGAATTGCAACGGAGAGCTGTCACGTCGCGCTTTGACGATTTGTCTTGATACAATTTGTATTCTGATATCGTTTGTATTCTGAGTAGTAATAAAGTGTTTTGAGAGAGAAACCGCGCTTCTTCTTTGCCGCAAACGCGCACGTGAATCTCAGTGGCCGGCGATAGTGCCGTCTCGCCTCCGCGGGCGTAACAATTTTATCATTTTTTATATAATATTGTATTAGTGTTTGTTTCTTCTATGTTTATATTATTCTATTTTAATATACGGTTTCATATGTGTTAAATGTATTGTTCTTTTTATGTTTATTTTATTTTTTTATATTCTTCTATTTTTTATAGTATTCTATGTTTTATATATTATTGTATTTTATATAAGGTTTGATATGTATTCCATATATTGTTCTTTTTATGTTTTTCTATACTATTATTCTATTTTTCTTTACTATAACAGTTTACAATAAAATATGTGATTCTTTATATTTATAACGCTGTCTTTCTTATTACAACCTGATCCCATCCGACTTCCACTTTTCTTTATAAATATTTAAGTAACAAATATTTATATTTATACTAGTAACGCGCGTATTGTAAAATGTAATATATTTTTTTGTTTTTTATATTTTTTAAGTTTTTTATATACTTATACTGTTATTTTTTTCTAATTTGCTACAATAGTTTTATACAAAACTATGCGGTTTTATATTTATAACGTTGTCTCTTTCATTACTGATCCTATCCGATTTCTCTTATAAATACTTAAGTAATGTGTTATTAAATAATACATTATGTGTATAACTGTTGTCAGAACTGCAATTTTGATATTCGCGCTTCTTACTTATCGTATTACTTTCCGCCAAGTAAGATAAGTAATTTTTATACATAGAATTCAATCTACAATGTTACACGCAGCGATACATATATTGTAAATAGAAACATACATGCACAATACATTAACCCTTTGCACTCGAGAGGTGAGTCTCACTCACCACGCGATTTTATGCCGCAACTCGAGAGGTGACTGTCGCTCACCACTGCGTACGCTGCGGTAACTTGATGCGCGGCGATAGTTGTTTACGTTTAGTTCCTTCGACGCGGGTTCCTACGCTCTCTTTGTATAATCTTATAAAGTGTAAAATGATATCCCTTCAAATGGAGATAAGACTTTCTTATCTGAAATTAGTACGCAGCCACGAACCGGACTGCATTTTTGGTCTCAGTTCGAACCTGACAGCCGTGGCAAAGAGTCTAGAAAAGTTAAAGTTTTTGATCCCCATTACCATGAATCGTGATAACGACATAAGCTCTAGTGAAGATGAGTTTGATTTAGAGTTGCTAAACGAGGAAACTACAGCTATACACAGAGAGCTTGACGAAACAGAGAACGCGAGCAGTGATGAAGAGAATGAGGAAGTAAGAGGTGTAAGAAGGCGAAAAATAAGAATAATAGACAGTGAAGGTGGCAGTGACAATGACAGTGTTGCTGAAGATGTCCCACAATCCGACAGTTCCGAATGGATTAGCTGTCCAGAATCCGAAGAAATACCCCAGAGAATACCGTTTATAGCCGGCAACAATCCTGCAGGACCGCACATATTGGCAGACACGAAAGAACCGTTAGCTTTTTTTAAACTATTTTTTACTGACGAGCTCATAAATGAAGTAGTTACAGAAACAAATAATTACGCTAGAAGAAAGTTAGAAAACAAAACACTATCATTGTACTCGATATGGCGAACTTGGAAGAATGTGACTACTGAAGAAATGTGGGCATTTATTGGCGTTATAATAAATATGGGGACAATGCCGCTCGCGAATTTGCAAGAGTACTGGTCACGGAATGATGTCAGCTACATACCTTTTTATTCAAACAAATTTACGAGAGACAGATTCAGCCAGATTTTTTGGATGCTCCATCTAAAAACAATCCCAACAAGAGATGCAAGTCCAAGAACCCAGTTGCAGCTAGTTAGCTGCTTTCTAGAATATATAAATTCCAAGCTTTTGAAGTATTTTACACCGGGAGAAGAAATTTGTGTGGATGAATCTACTATCAAGTTCAAAGGCCGGATTTCTTTTATTACATATAATCCGAAGAAACCAACGAAATGGGGCATTAGAGTTTACACAATGGAAGACTCAAAGACTGGTTACATCTGTGGTATTCTTCCTTATTATGGAAGCCTTACCACGGAGAAATTGATAAGGCCTGACCTTCCGGTATCTGCAAGAATACCGCTGCAGCTGTATACGATGCTCCTGGAGAAAGTACCTGGTAGCCAAGGACACCACATGTTCACCGATCGGTACTACACCAGCTTTATCCTGGCTGAAGAGTTATTGAAATTGAAATGCCACTTGTCAGGAACAATACTAACAAGCAAATAGGAAGCATTTGCCAAATCAAATCAAAAAACCAAATTTCGGCAGGAAATCCACAGTAGCATTCCGCAAGGGAAATACATTAGTTTTATCATGGAAAGACAAGAGGGTTGTCACGTGCTTGACAAATTGGAACAATGCAGGAATGACTTCTGTGAGAAGAATGTTACGAGGCGGTGTTGAAGTTACGGTCAAGAAGCCTAATGTCGTAATAAATTATATAAAATATATGGGTGGTGTCGATCGTGCAGATCAATTATGCGGAACGTACTGTTTCTTACGAAAATCATTGAAATGGTGGCGTAAACTGTTTTTTTGGGGACTTGAAATTTGCTCAGTAAATTCATATTTGCTTTATAAAATGACTAAACAGCAGAGAGGAGAACAGCCGCTTTGTCACTTGAGGTATATGAAAACCTTAGTTCAGCAATTGACTGGAGATTTTCATCACGCACGTGCTCGAGCTTCAACCTCAACCTCCAGTTTTGAAAAAGACCGCTTAAATGGAAAGCTGCACAATATTCTAACGGGAGTTAGAAAGGATTGCAAAGTTTGCTCTCAAAGAAGTACACCTGGCAAAAGACATCAAACAACGTACTATTGTGATACTTGTCCCGATAAGCCGGGCATGCATCTTGGCAATTGCTTCATAAAATATCACACAAAGCAAAATTACAAAGAATAATGTTAAACAAATTATCCTTGTAAACATGTAAAGATACATTAAGTATTAAAATATAAAAGTTTTGTATGTTACTTTGCGTGTGTAATCATTTTATGTTAGTGGTAGTAAAGTCACGAAAAGCGCTACGAAACGTCTCGAGTTGCTGGTAGGTCCGCGCGGAAACGGCCTCGAGTGCAAAAGGTTAATATTTCATCTATGCTCTTTATCGCTAAATCTGCGTAGGCTTACCGCACCAAGAAAATGCAACTCTACAGTTTTATACTGCATGACGCAGCGGTACATATTGTAGTAAATTATTATATCGTCTTTGCTGTTTATCACTACACCTGCAACTTCGCGCGTAGATTTATTGCCAAAAAATGCAACTATGCAGTTTTTAGACTGAACGCTGCGACACGTAACGTAGTAAATACACAATACATATATACAGAATACGTAAAAATAACTGCAACATCGCGTAGAAAAAACAATGCAATTTTTTGTGGTACATGTTGTAGTAAATAAAAAATTATTTTACATATAAATACATTTCACATATATAAGTACATACCGTAAAATTGCCATATTGTCCTCCGCCATATTGCCACCACGTGACGTCAATGGTAATTGTCAGGGTCCACCGCCATATTGCCGTCGCGTGACGTCACTTCCTGTGACTTAATGGTGATCGTCGGGGTTCGCCGCCATATTGCCGCCGTGTAACGTCACAGGACGTGACGTCATACTGCCTGACGTTATTTTTTGCGTGACGTCATACCACGTGACGTAATTGTGATGTCATCCATTCGCTGTAACGTCATACCCCCCGCACCCCCCTCGGAGCTCATGGGTTAGAACTCTTATTATTACACTATCAAGAGGCACGATAGTGCCTCGCGCCAAGTTCACGCGCAACGAAGTGGCGCTCGAACTGTGCGAGCACACTGTGCCTCTTATATGCGAGATTCATGCATTTGAGAAGTGAGGAGATTATCTCAGGGCAATATTTTTATTACAACTGATCCGATCAATTTTGTTGTAGTCTTAATCAATTCAGAATAAAATATTTGAAAAAAAGTATTATTGCGTTTTTTGGTCTGTGGCTTCTGAGTGGAGATATGGACGAATAAACGAAAATGTGTGTGAATGTTTTTAATGATTCAGAAACGTCATAGTCGTCGTCCTATCAAATTGTGTGCATATTCGTATGCTTACCACGAGATGACATACATATACAATCGCGTTGAAAGACAAAAAAGAAAGACAGGAAATGTATTTCGAGACGTTTACACTTTGTGACAAAACCTTAAACATTAGGAAACCGCATAAACGGGTGATACTCTATTGACCACAGTACGATTCGACACCGATCGATTCGACACAAAATTATTGGACACAGATTTATTCGACACCAAATTATTCGACACC
>NW_018021386.1:0-1348 GCF_002006095.1 Pseudomyrmex gracilis | reverse complement strand
GTGTCGAATCGTACGGTGTCGAATAATTTCGTGTCGAATCGTACGGTGTCGAATAATTTGGTGTCGAATAAATCGGTGTCCAATAATTTTGTGTCCAATAATTGGGTTTTGAATCGATCGGTGTCGAATCGTACTGTGGTCAAACGAAACACGCCCCGCATAGACTTGGTTAGTCAAATTCAGTGCAACTCTTGCGTTTCACTGCTGTCAAGACGCAATAAACAACAGCACTTTCTGGATCAATCAAGTAGTAACTGGAAGAGAAATATCGATATCTTACGATACTTCTAATCACACAGAAGTAAATACAAATAATGAAAACAACATTAAGCTCTGCATTTGGTGGGATACTAAAGGTGTTGTATACTACAAACTGCTACCATCACATGAAAGTGATTTACACCAATATTCACAACAATTAAATAAATTAAAGCAAGCATTGGACAATAAACGACCGCAAATAGCGAAAAAGATGATTTTGTAAGATGATTTTGTTGCACACATTTTTTACCCAACTAAATATCTTCATGTCCGTAGAAGAACAGGTACTGAAGTATGGATGGGAAGTTTTACTTTATCCTGCAAACTCTCTTGACATTGCTCCATCGGAATGTTACTTACTTCACGAGTGCAGAATGCTTTTATAATTTTTGAATGTTAGAAGAAGTTACAACGTGAGTCGATTTATGGATTGATTTAATAAACAACTGTCAATCAATTCTTACAGGTTGTGGAATTTCTCCATTACCAGAAATATGGAAAAAACGGTGTATAGATACTAAGGAAAACCGTGTGACTACAGTATAACCCAAGTAGCATGAAAACGTTCTCCGAATGTTCGGCGAATGTTAGAACAGTAACAGTGAAAAATGTTTTTGTTATGTTAGGAGTTCGCTCAGGACTAACATTCCCCTAATATTCAGCAAACATTCTCAGAACATTTCACTGTAACGTTCTTGTAACATTCGGCAAACGTTAGGGAAACGTTTTTACTGAAACGTTATGGGAATGTTCTTAGAATGTTTTGTTTCTGCTCCCCATCCCTTCCTTTTTTCTCTCCCCCTTTTTACTAGAAAGTACNGGGTGGGTTTAGCTTAGCACATAATGTGTGCCTTTTAGGCATTTGAGGGCTGTGGTAGCACAAGAAAAAATCATACAATTTTCATTGAGTATAGATCAAAGTAATTATTTATTTATGGAAAAATATGGTAATTATGCAGTTATACGGACTATTTTCCGATCTCAACAATTTTGACATATGTTATCAAGGTCACCTCTCTGAATAATAATATGAAGGTTTTATCCGTCGCTCATTGTTTATAAAAAAGTTATGAACAAAAAAAGTTTG
>NW_018021385.1:33768-53886 GCF_002006095.1 Pseudomyrmex gracilis | reverse complement strand
AAAAAAAAAAAAAAAAAGATAAAAAAGACAAAATGAGACAAAGGCAAGTGTCGATCGCGAGAATCTAAAAAGTCGACGACCGCTGCATAAAGATCGGTTGCATTGTGGCTACTTTTTTCTCGGAGAAGACACGTTGGATATTGCCGAGACGGTTATCCCGGCTTGATTTTTTCTTTTAAATTTTTTTAAGAAACCAAGAAAAGAGTTTTTTTTATATACATATTTCTATATACATTTTGCAATCTATGTGTTTAACGGTCGCAGTCCGGTATCGCGGCCGCGTTTGATCGGCGACGATGCGCATCGCGCGCTCACGTTTGATTCCCGGATCATCTCCGAATGTGTGAACGCGATTTTGTGTTCGTCAGACGGATCAGAAAGGATAAACCCGTGAATGATGATGACCGATTGAATGTTGCACGATATAAAGGTGGCACACTGTGAGGAGAACGACCAGTTTTGAAATCGGTGAGTCGATTTTTTCATCGAGGTATCGACTGTCCGAGATCCGGTTGCGTATAGAGAGAGAGTTGAAGCGTTCCACGGCTATATCTTTCTCTCTTCTCGCGAGCATCATTTCGAAAAGAACACCGACAATTATCGGAGCAAATTAAAAAATCTTGAAGTGTGAGATTGAGTACGACATAGTGATGACAATATAATTGGTGCGTGAGAATAGAAACACAAAAGTTTTTGTCTAACATAATTATACTACAAGATAATTATTTAAGAACATTAGAATAAATCGAAGTATATGTATTGGTAAAAAGACTATACGTGCGACGTTGTTAGATTTTCTAAGAAAAAATAGGACGGAAATCGTGTTCTCGCGTTTTGACATTCGGAATTTCAACCGACAGTTTTTGATTGCGATACAAAAGGGGCCGGGTTATTTATGAAATAGAACATAGAAATGAATCGAGCAACGATTCGCCGATTCGACGTAACGTGTAAAAGATTGGAAAGTTTTAATCTCGCGGTATCGATAGAAAGTCTCACCGCGCCTGGCGCGAAAGCAATTTTAAAGCGTTAATACACTTGCATCCTCGCGGATGAAATTAGTCTCCGGAATGGACGATCGATGATCGTAACGAGCAGTGTGCCCAGCTGTTAATACAAGAATTATCGCTGCTTCCAGAAGTAGGCGAGTGCGCTAGATCGAAAACAATATACAACCAATAGCCGGAGGTTATAATGTTACTAGAAAGTCTTAATATATATCGGGTAATATCGAATTACAAATATATATATATATATATATAGTTTTCACAGTACAGACATCTTCGGATCGTAAACGTCAAACGTCTCGTTGTGTAGTTGTCTCTTTCGCAAATAAAATTGTCTTTTGCTACTTTTTGCAAATAATAATTCCAACGAGATTACAACTTGTCGTTAACTTTTATGACGATAATGACAGGTTTAGATCGAATGCTGATATAACACACATCTATATATAATGTGTATTATTTAATAAATATGTAAATTATATAAATCGCGCGCTCGCGGCTTTCTTATTGAGTGTGAGAAATAATAAGGTATTATACAGATAAAAAAGAATAATAACAAGACTAGTAAGAGCCAAGCGTTGCATGTACGCGCGAAATATAAAGTTAATTAATACATACTTAATTTGCATCTCATATATAAAAATTCTCTTTGCTCTCTTATGAATTTTAAAAAACGTATTACTTATATATGTGCTTTGATTGTTTGAATGTTTCCTCGGAATACAATACACAACAGATATCATTTTTCTGTTTTCTCTTAATTTTTTTTCCTCTGATTCATGAGATTTTCAATAGAAAAGTGATTAATAATCAGTGAAAAGTGTGTCACTCCAAAGAAATGTGTGAGAGCAAGATAATTTATTATTTATAGCCGTAATGACAAACGTAGAGAGCGAATGTTCGGACGGTTTTCACAGATAAACGGAATCCACGTAGTCTCCAAATGGTGCAAACACGCTGGCGATTAGTTCGCCCGTGGCGGAATTCCCCGTGCGAATTAGGTCAAGCCGATTCCTTCTTAAAATAACCGTAACCACTTGCCGTGATCGAATGCGCCACTTTCACTGATTAGTTGCATGTCTTCTAAACACGCGCCGTTTCAGTAAGTCGCTGCCGACTTACCGTATATATCGTCTTAATATCTTCTCACCCTCTCCGTTGATTAGTCCAAAAGTAGAAATTTCCCGAGTTAAATGAGAATTCCGTTCGAACATTTGCGGACATTTGCGTGTTACGCTTGTTATTTGAGGGGAATTATTATCGAAACTTGATTATTATATTGTATTTTAAGAAATCATTTTCTCTCAAGTGAATTAATTTTGTTTTTTTTGTTTTTCGCACAGAATTTATTCAAATGCAAGAGCTGCTAAGACGCCGGAAAATTAATTGAAGTATCTTACGTAACTGTGCAATCTTCTCGTTTTGATGATAATACAACATCTTGGTTCCTAGCTCCGGGTAGTCTGTGCGGGACTAAGTAACCGAGAGATCTCAGGTTCGATTCCGGGCAAAATGTGTGTGTTTGGATTTTTACTAGTCGCTTTTTCTCTAATGAGAGAGCTGGCAGCTCATTAGAGATGTATCTTTGTCACGAGATTTCTCAACAATTTGGCAAATATTTACGTGCACTTCCATTGATTCGAAGTCCACCTAAAATCGTAGGTCCCCTTTATTTATACTCTACAATGCGCATGAGAGTGAAACAGAAAAACAGGTTCTTTCTTCGCTATAGCATTAGCGTATGATGACTAGTGGATAAATATGACAATGATCATAATAAGTGTTCAAAGCTATACTTATCTACTGATAACAGTTTTTTTTTTTAGACATCCCGTCTAGTACACATCCATCGCAAAAAGTGATTTCACTTTTTGTCAAAAAGCACGATCACACACACACACACACACACGCACACAAGTTAGTATCTGGTTGGAAGCGAAAATCAATCTATTGTTTCGCGAATGCAGTTGGCGGAAAAGCATTCACTTGTGCAAATTGCTATTTCGCTCTAGTTTCGAGCCGCAAGTGTGCCGGTTCGGAACAAATTAGAGCCGCTTTTGTTCGCGATGGATTTGGGTCTTGCAGCGAGTCCGTTAGAGCGTTTCGCCGTCACGGTCCCTGGGCCATAAAAGATTTGTCCTCTATATCGTCCGACCCGAAAATCAAAAAAGAGATAACTCGCGATGAGAAAACTCGAAAATTCGATATCCGCATCATCCCGCGACATGGGACATAATTAATAATGCGCGCTAATTGTATGCGCTTTCTCGAAACGCGAGCGCGAAAGCCACATCGCGATTAACGCACGAGCGCGTTCCGCGACTGGTGAGATGTATAGGTATATATATGTGTGTGTGAGAAATCTTTCTGTGCTATCTTTTGTATTCGCGTTCTTTAATGACGAAGGCTATCGTTTCATGCAGCTATCGTTTTCACAAGATGAAGTTAATGACGATGTGTAACGAAATTGCTTTTTTTTTTTTTTTTTTCACTTGTAAATAGCCTACTTTACACTAGTCATCTAATGTTTGCACGCGATACAATTCGAATAGATAAGATCAAGTAGCTTCCGATGCATCTTCAACGCTGCTTCCAAAAGCGGCATACTCTTTTTTCATACGGCGGTGCGCAGATGTAGGCTTTTGACAGACCTTGTTCGTCCGCGCGACATCAACATCGCGGCGCAACACAATGCGTGTTTATGATGATTGTGTTTGAGCGACAATAAACATTTTCGCATACTACCGAAACTGTTACAATGTCACAAGCTAGAGATAATCATCTTTATTATCTCTTCTTCTATACGTATACCGTTTTTCTCACGATCGTTAACAGCAAAACGCTCGAACATCTGCTGCGCGAAACAAAACGTATACGATTAACAGAAAACGAGAGGAAGAACTTGTCGGATATTTCATCGTGTTACGTTGCCAATCGCCAATGTGTGATGTGTAACAACGTTTGCAGAGATCTTCTTTACGAATCGGCGCGGCCGGCAATAATTCGCTTTGCGATCGCGCAATTAATAAATAAATTATGCGCGCGTTACCGGAGAGGAAAGAACTTCCGTGAAAGCTCTTCATTAGCGATGTACAACGATGCATAAAGTACGACGCTTTACACCGTTCTTCTTCACCGAAAGAAGCTAAAATCCTCGAATCTATTAATTTGCGCTTTTTTCTAATTACTCGAAATTAATAACGCAATGTTATGTTAAATCGCGCGTGTAATTTCCACGATGTTGATTTTTAAGCGATATAAATAGAGTTTTTTCTGCGAAATGTTTGTTACAAATTAACTTCTCGTTTGTTTTCCACGGTTTGTTTTCTATTCTTCTAAGTGTTTTTTTTTTTTTTTTTTCATCGTACCGCGCACATGCATATTTCTTGAAAATGTAGAAAGCTTTCTTTTCGTGGAATTACATACCGTAAATAATTAGGTTTTTGACAGATAACGAACGAGTCGTTTAATTGCTCACGAAGGTACAAATGTATGTCAATCACGCAACTCCGGCGCAACGCGGTTTCGAGGTGGTCCACTCTCTGTCCCGACGAAAATCAGACGCGGATAAAATTTTAGCGGTCATCTCGGAAACACACACAACATTGCGATATAATAACCGCGAGAAATAGCGCGCGCATTGCGTTTTCTTTTTTTTTTTTTTTTTTATTATTAGTTTTTAAACACACAAACGGTTTTTCTCTCGAAATACAATACGATGCAAATCCAATTAAAACGATCGACTTTTGAATTATTTCGATGATTGTTATTCGCGAGATCTTAATTGACATCTCGAGATTGTTCGCGTTATCTCGAGAATCGTTACGTGTATAGAATCGGCGAATTTGCGGAACATTAATAACGGGAACATTCGCAGAAAATCCGCATTCACAACCGCGCATTCGATTGAATTTTCCATTAATCTCAACGAGCGGATTTGATTTGAAATACGGAAAGTAATTAGCGTACGTACTGCTGATTAAATTTACCGAAACCTCTCCGGGCGGCACGTGAGAAATGTGTGCCGATCGAAAGTTGATTTCCAGATGGATCTACCGGCTAGCCATTGCCGCGCCTTTCTTCGTGAAAATTCACTTGTTGCTACTTTAACGTATAGCTCTATTAACGTTATCGATATCGATACCGACTGTGCGGAGAATTGCAAAATTGCATCGTAAATTTCTCTAAGCGCCCATCGGGGATCGAGATAGATGGACAGATTTCCTCGAGGGACACGACACCCCATCGCCACGAGAAATCCATAACCGTCGGCGTAGCCGACGCGCGCGGCCACTCGATACGCGAGGTGTCGAAGTAGGTCACTTTTATCCCCTGTAGCAAGCGATCGCGATCGCAGATTGGGATCGGCTGTAGCCATCGGGCCATGGAGAGCGAACCATCGCGTTTAATAATAAATCGCCGCGAAATATTTACACGCACATTTGTGTGTTTTCTCACGTTGTCGAGAAATATATGTTGCACCCGTATTTTTCTTTTTCTTTACAATCAATCACAATTGCGCGTAAAATGAGATATTACCGAGACACGTCTTCTTTTTCTCTTTTTCTCGTTGTACAACTTACAGAAGAAGCGTGCCGCGCATCTCTAAACGCGAACGAATCTAGAGAGCCGATGTAATCGGCGCGCTCGTCCGACTATTTCCGCGACTAATGAGCAGCGCGCGAATAATGAAATTACGCTTGTCTGCGCAAGTAGCCCGCTCTTGAAGCAGAGATTCACGGGAGTGACGGAATCGCCCGGTGTTTAGCGCAGCGCGAGAAAATCGGCGTCGTCGTCATCCGGTCGCTGCGCTAACGCACGCAACTTGTATACATTATGCGCGCGATATGACGCTTTCATCGCTATTAGAATGCGCGACCCGTCGCGGTCGGAAACGCCCTTTCCAGTAGTCAACGCGCGCGCGCGCGAAGAGCGTACCCATCAATTTTACAGATACGACGTGCAACCTGCTCTAAATGGAGACGCGGCTGATTTCTATCGCGACAAAACGGACGCGGGATCGCACGTCTAACGCTATCAATCATCGTATCAAACTGTCGATATCTCCCCGGCGCGCGATAATTAGATACTAACACGCGCACCAATATCGATACGAAAATTATCCGCGTACGTAAATACAAACGCAAAAGAAGATATAGGCATTTACGTCTTAACACTCTCTTTCTCTCCCTCTTACGTGCGCTCTTACGTGTTGCGGTGCGATTTAATTCCTCTCTTTCGCATTTCTTTCTTTAACTCCGCGTCCCATGGCGTTCACCCATCGACCTTCTTAAGAGAGATCCGTCGACTTTTCCATCGGCCTCGATCTCGATACACTCGACGACGTGTATCTAAATGCGGCGGAAGAGCGGCTCCGTCAACGCGCGCAAGAAAATATGTTAGGTCTAGGTAGATGACACGAGATAGATCGCAGATCGCAGATAACACGCTTTTCGACGATGACCCCCTTTGAAACGCGCGTGCGACACGAGCGTTTAAAACTTCGTTTGCGCCCAACGAATATATTTATGTTCGTCATTTTTCATACGAATTTCTATTAATTTAACTTGCGCGATTGTAAAAATAAAACACGGTAGTTTTTTTTACCGGAAATTTTATGCATCGATCTCTCTCGACGAGCGTTGAATTTGGCTCGAGGTGGCTTCGCGAACGAACTTTCGCTTTTCCATTCTTGCGATTAATCAGATTTTGTTTTTTTTTTTGTTTTTTTTGAAGAAATTACAGCAATATTTCGCGGCAACAGACGCCGCAGCCGTAAACTTCGCAGAATGTAACGAGATTCGCGAATTTGGTGCCGCGCTGAATAATGCGCTGTCGCATGAAACGGACAGTGATATGACACACAAAACGTGAAAATAAGGATGAATCGCAACGCGTTGTGTCGTTTCCGCGCGCGCGCGCAGTCGAAAGGTTTCACCAAGTACACTCGAGCTTTCTCTCGAATGAAAAAAATCACACATCCGCGGCGACTCTACAAAATTTCCAAATATGCGACACGTACGTGTCGCACTCACGAGATGCGGAACCCTCCGTGTCGGGGGGACTTCTTCGTCGCTTCTTCGTCGCGCTTCCAACACGCGCGATTCCAAGTATGTCGTGTAGAATGAGAAAAGTAGCGAGAAAGAAGAACGCGCATCCTCGCGATCGAGCGTTTTCACTGGAATTCGCACTTTTTCACGCGTCCCAATTACACGATGCTCGTGCAAAGTTATTAACGCGGTAACGCGAATCGTCACCTCGGTGCGCGTTCTCGTACACCTTCCCCTGGATATACTTTCACTGTCTTCACAATCTTCGTAAGCATCTTGTGAGGCCAAAGGAAGTTCTGTATTAATGTTACGTCTAACCGGAAACGAGAGTCGATGAACACACCCGCGTCTCGATATAATATATGTATTCTCTCTATTGTTTCGTATCCGACATCGCATCGAGCGCACGTCTCTCTCTCTCTGATAGTAGAGTACAGATTGCGGTTTAGACATCGAAAATACATCATCTCCATAATATTTAATTTTTATTTAATCTTTATAATATTTAATTTACAATTGATTTTTATATTTAATTTTTCGTTAAAGACGACCGAATTACTCGATTACCTGATAGATATTTTTTATCCACAAGACAAGATAAAAAAAAAATAAAAAAATTAAATAATAAAATTATATATAATAAAAGTAAATTTAAATAAATAATAAAATATTCTCGAAAATATGGTTTAAAGATACGATCTTTTGGCACTCGATTGAAAAGTTATTTGATATACGTCCAAGCAATAATTCATCAAAGGTAATTAAGACACAGTTAGTAACTTACATCTCTCTTTTGATGCGCGTCTTAGATAAAAACACATAAATCTGATCTTCGACTTCGATTAATCTGTTCTTCGCTACTTGTTTCATGATTGTTCGAGAATTTCGTATTCGCGCAAAATCAATTTGAAAACTATACTACTCTCACGAACATTTTTTAACAAAAAGCGCGCGGACTGCATCGGTTTGAAACCCGACTCACGTAAGATAATGTAAGGCACGTGTCGTGCATGTATGTACATACGTACGTACGCGGAGTGTCCATTCAGCGTCGATAATGACGACTATTATGTCTGGTACTTTCTCCAAATTAGCGGTAAAACGTCACGCGCTACGCTCGCATTAGATGGGGTTGCCTCTGCGATTTTCCTTTTACTTTCAAAACTATTGTAGGATGCGAAAGAAAAGAAACGGAAAGTTGTGAAATGTAATATGTAAACGAAATATGCGTCTCTCGGTGGATGAGGAGATATAGAGAGGAAGAAGACCAACATCTTGTTGCCTAAAACTCTGTATTTGAGAAACTCATCTGAAGTGGCTTGCTCGCCAGCTCTTCGAGAATCCCATACCACTTACCTGTCCATTGACCGAAGTGGTTCGTTCAATAGAAACAAGTCTGTCGAGACGATATTATTTAGACGCCTGTTATCGGGAACTATAAATAACAAAGTACATATCGAATAATATCAAATTCTATTGAAATTGTCGTCTCGTTCGCTTCGAGATTAATTTCTTCGGTTACCGAACTGTTTAGAGAGATTAATTTCTCATCAGGTTTGTTGATCGATAACTTCTCCGATTCACACACCGTCGTTGTAACTCGCTGTATCTCCTTCCACAGATCTTGTTGGATATCATCTGGTGGATAAGCATCTTCGAGAGAGATGAGCGGATAACATCGACCGGGAGGTGCTTTTTTCCTTCGAATCAATTGAAACGTATACACGTACGCTCGATAAATAAAGATCTTACCGGTCTGAATTGTGATTTTCGAAAGAAAAAGAACACCCCTCGGGGTATTCTTTCTTTTTGGAAAGCTGTCCGTTGTGACATAGATTCGCGCTCGTCCGCGAGCAATAACTGCACAGCCTCGTCTGGCATGTGTGACCGCGGTGTGCGAGCGCGCGGTCTTCTTAAAACGTAAAATACTGACTCGAGACTCGGGGGTTTAAAAAGACACGGATCCGGTAATTGCCGACACGGTCGTGGCGCGTTTATATCATTGCGCGCATACGCGCCGGTACTTCGCGGGACTTTCGTTGAGGATTAGTAAGAGTAAAACGCTCATGTGTGCTCGGAGACATCGATTAACGGTAACGGTAAAACGTCTTACCTTGCGCGCGATCTCGTATTCCTGGCACATAGCAGGCACAGTTTCCAAAGCCAGCTCTGCCTCTGCCCTCTTGGCAGAACCGGCCAAGGGGGGCGGCGCGCGGGGGGGGGGAGGGCTTTTAAAGTCGAGTCGCCAATATCGACTTTCGCGGTTGAGCGTGCACAGCGCCTAATTAATTATTCCGATTAAGGCGCCACGATTAATTAAAATCGAACACGGAAGAAGAAATCGCGCCTGAGCTCGCCAGGAGAGTAAATTGCGATATATAGTGACGCAACTCACGGGAACCAGTTGTTGCGAGCGAGGGCTTGATGGTTGTTTAAGCTTTTAAGTTTTAAAGTTGTTGTTATCATCATTTATTACACACACGCAAGCGTGTAATCTTCTTATCACGCACAAACACGCCAAGCTTATTACACGCATTACACGGCAGCTTATCCGACTTTCGATGACAGGGTTTTATTCATTTCTGTTGTGTGTGTGTGTTTCTGGATATATACGTGTATGTATGTACATTGAATCCTTTCTAAATTAATAAAAAAAAAAATAAATAAATAATAAAAAAGAAGAAAGAAAATAAAAGAGAAAAGACTTTCATTTATGTTCACTTATGATTATTTTCATAAATAATTCAAAGTCGATTTTATATTCCAGCATTAAAATTTACGCTTATATACCGTAAGCGTGTAACAACTCTCTTGTGCCCATTTGAATTCTATGTCTGATGGATTGGTTCTGAACTCCGTCTAGACACGAGTCGAGCGTAAAAAACCACTCGAGAGTTCTCTATTATATTACAAGTAATAGCACGCTGGCTAAGCCACAGAGCTTCGCCTACTCCCGCGGGCGACATAAATTCTCGTGCGATCTAAATGTCACGTGCATATAACCGTTCCACCTCCTTTATGACGGAGATCAATTGATTAAATGAATATTAAGCGCACGAGCGTTACGCACCGGGTTTTCGCTGATATATCGTTCTCGAATACATTAAAATACAATCAAACATTTCCTTTGTCAAGTGAAAAGAAAAGAGAGTTACCCTTAGTAAAATCATTTCCAAGAACCGCGGCGGCGGAGATTTTCTCTCTCATTCATTGTTATCTCGAACGTCCACTTTCGTCGAATAATGTCGAGAGAGATTAATGAAAAAACGAATTCAACCGGTTCTCATTATATGTATATCGCTTCGAATTAGGCGACACGCCTTTAAAAAAATTCCGAGAGTTGCCGTACGGGCAACTCACGGGGGCGACGAGCCTTTATCGAGATGCCCCCGTATACCTCGGGGATGGCCCCATGATAATAAGATTTCATTCACGATAGCGTTCAGCTTTTGCTACCAGGACCTTAATCACACTTGGACATATTGATGCATGGACCGGTCCTCCCTTGCCCTTACTCTGCATTAATGACAGGTTTACGCTCTGACGAGACTGCAGCCTTTACTCGCTCATTGAAATTTCGATCGATTCTTTTTTACGCAGCTCCTCGCTGTTACAAAAAAAAACACACACACACACACGCACGCACCACTAAATATGCCAATAATTTATGCAAATTTATCTCTCAACTTTGATTACAATTAATTATCTCAGTATTATTTTCCCGATAAGTAGTTTTTTATTTATCTCGACCGCGCTGAGTCACATCTTGCGCTGCCTTGGAGTAGCAAAAAAATTTTGCTCGATAACTACCGAATTGTGTATCAGTGATCATTTTTTTCTCGCCCGACCGTATCTGTTCGCAGCGAGAATTTGATGACGAAACAACAATATATAGTTGCGAGCCGAAATTATACAGTTCGAATTAAATAAATATCGAACTATTAGTTACGACTAAAACTTGTTGAATCGGTGCGATCTGTTCTCTCATCGAACAAAAACAAAAAAAGGAAAGAATCAAATTGGCTACAAATAATTTTACGAGCGTAAAATAATACCAACACACGTAGCGTTAACAATCCCGTTAACTGTAATTGCAAAACATTTTACAATTTTATCATGTTTAGATATAAAAAAAAATACGGATATATATGTGTAATGAAGCCTGTGTATCATGAGATTGGAATGTTTCCTCCTGCAGTTATCTTCGCGGTATGATTGCTGTAGTTACGAATAATAAGTATGATTCAATATACTCGAAAAGAGAGTTTAGTCGCGAACGTTAATTGCGAACTGTGTGTGTGTACGGTACTTTATATCCAGAAGACGGGGAAGAGTCTGAACTAAAACACGTACACGTTGCACGTGTCATTATTAGGGAGTGTTGAGTTAGTCGCGTCAAGTCGATCGCGAAGAAGAGGAATTAATCATCTTATCGCGTACTACTATTTCGCTTACATCCTTTCCTCGGAATCGTCCTTCGATTCTATCCGTCGCGTCGCGCGATCTTTTATAATTCTCGACAACCACCATCGAGATCGAAACGTTTCTTCGGGGCATAGCGGCAGTTCGCTGTAGTCATTTAGACTCATTGGGCTGCAATCGATTCACTACGGAAATTACTCCTTACTTAATAATCCCAACTAATCCCATATGCTTACATGTTTTTATCGACCGGAACGTGTAGCTGTGTCGTGAATTAATCAAGTCTGCGAGGTTTCGTTCGGTACCTGTAATTATATCTAACAAGTTTATCAGATTATTCTTTAGTGGAACAATAATCGTACAATAAGTAACAATAAATAATGTATGTTATATTTTATATTTACGCGCGCATATAAAATATATATATAAAAATACAAAGTGTTTGAAAAATTTTGACGCGTCCGAAATGTGAAGATTAGATCAATCGGAGCAAAAATCTTGTTTCCGTCATCCAGCAAGACACAGATGATAACGTTTCTTGTTGTCTCGTGAAAAAAAAAAAAAAAAAAAATGATATCAATCATTCGGCTCTGCTCCCGTTCTTTCTTCTAATTCCGGGCTCGTCTCGAGCTTTAATGCAGATAGAGGGATGTGGCAGCGAGAAAACCGCGTGTAAACTGGCCTTTACTTGAATGGGACACGGCTATTGCTCCGCGCCGCGGCACGTCCGCGGCACGTCGTACGTCCGAGAGAGTTACCGCTAATCTGTACTTACGCTCGGCTGGTGTTGCCTCCGTGCTTACACGAGCGGATCAGCCTACAAACGGGTATCGGTTGATCGAAAATTCAAACAATTACAGCCGGCTCATTAGTCAGCAAATAGCGCTTCTTCCAATCGGCCAATTTCTTTCTCCCACCTCGTGTGCTTCGTATCGGCAATTTTATACATTTATAAATTTGGCGGAGAAAAACCAAAACACGTGAGATTATAGCGTCATATACTTGGGAACATGAAGTGCTAAAATGTTCTTCGGCGCAGAACGTTGTAAAAAAAAAAGAAGCGTAAGGGAGTTAAACTTGTTTAACACGTTCACACACATACTCACACGTCACAGCGAACATCGGTGACCTGAACTTTCCGTTTGCGCCGTGTCAGACACCGTTGGTCACCGCCAGCAAGCGGTTCAAAACTAAAATAAATACTCGCGACCACCTGTGCGCAATTTAATTAATTGTAAGTTGTGTCACAAAATTACAATTGATAACAAAACTTACATATCAACGAACACATGTGTATATACATATAGTTGAACAATGTTTTATCTGCGAACTTTCAGATTTACAAGCGAGATAGGGATGTTAAACTCGAAGAAATCTGAAAGTACATTAAAAGAAAATTTTATCGCGATTTAGCATCGACAAGCTTGAAGCAATATTCGATCGTAATTGCGTGTAATATTGTTCCGATAAGATGACAGTTCGTATCTCGCACTAGTGTGTCAAAGGAATTTCCGTTGGTATGCCATCTACGCCACGACGCGCGGTAATCGACGCGGTAATCGAGGGTACTGAACGTTGCCCGGAGGATTAACAGCTACTGAAAATTTTCGTAACTTGTTTTTTTCTTCTTTTTTTTTTTTTTTCTACCGCAATTTTTTCTACGCTTCGATGTCGCGTGACGTTTTTTTTTGGAAATGTCTATCTAGATCTTTCGGATTTGAAACTTTTTTTTTTTTTTTTTTCTCTCAAAGATGTGCTGTGCTTTTGATAAAACGACGGAGCTTTGCACGGAGCGTGGAGAAATAAGGACGCGTAAACGCAAAATTGCGAATAGAGTAAAATTGCGGAGTAATTTGCGAATCCCCTATCTCCTTTGCGGAAGTTTTACTGCTCTCTGCATGAATAACGCTACCGCCGCGGTGTACGTGACCATGCACTATCGTTCGAAACGACAAATTAACATAGTTCCTCAATTTCTGCATCTTTATCATTTCTATTTCCCGTTTCTCTTCTTGAATCGTTTTCACCGCAGCGAGAAGTGCCCAGGCCGTCGACGTCTCGTGCCGCATTCTCGCTTTTTTGCCACGTTGCAGCAAAATTTCTACGATTTTCTCGGACGGGATCCAGCGGATAAACACGCGCGCTTTTTTGCATTTTCCCGAAATTGGATTATCTTCTACATAGACTAGTTCTCTTCTTTTTTTTTATACATATTTTTTTTTTCGAATATTACAATCTCGCGAGATTAAGAAGAAGTTGATCAAAATGACTTCACACACGTCATTGAATGACTTCAATTATATATATTAAAAAATACCAAACCGTGATCGGAAAAATGTTGTCGAAAAAACACGTATAAACAAATGGCGATTCGAATTTGTCAATTATTTAACACCCCGACATTTTTATCTGTAAATTATTAATTAAAGTTTAAAACGCACAAAAAGCTGCTTTAATAATAAAGCGACACACACGGATATAATGTATCCGTGAAGGAAATGACCACGTGAAAAGCTGAGCGAGTCACGCGACATGCCGTTCCCGATTGTATCGTACGCGGTATCGGGCAGTAACTATCATAATAGCGAAAACAATTCCTTTTCCTTCACCGCCGGCATAACGGTAGCAAAGCGGAAGCTGAAAGTAACAAGTTTTTGACCTTCATCATCCTCCTTCGAGATACGGCGAGATACGCATGTGTATCACCGTAAATATATCGTTATCTGTTTCTTCGTTAGTCTTTATGAACTGTGATTGCCATTTTTGATTCGTCTATATTTTCACCTCTGTCCTGATTTTGACACATTTTCACCGCGATAACCTTGAATTAATACCCCGAAGGCGATACGAGCTGCTGTAAAAGAGACGCGCGTTGTGGAAGAAGGTCGAGTGACGGTGGCGATAATAGTTAGCGGTGGACGAAGACGCCGAGGATGGCTCAGCACGAAGAGGAAGACGGTGAACAACGGGCGAACGGGGAGGGAGAGAAAAACAGGAGTAAAGAGAAAGAACGAGAGGGAGAGACCGGTGATGGCAGCGATGATGACGGTCAGTGGTTGTGTATACCGGTTAAGCCGTTCAGTGCCAGTCCGGCGTCCGTCACGGGTAAACCTCAACCGTTCGAGTTTCGATCTAGCCGTCGTGGCGATCAAATTTCTCGTATCTGTTATTTATTTTCACCCGTGCTCATCGATTTGTCGCCTCGAACGAGAGAAACGTCTCGCCTACTCTTCCGGTTAAGATCCAATTTCTTCAAGATCGGTCCTATCCGATCCGGCATCACGAGGGCTGTAAGAACTAATGTGCGCCAAATCCAGTCCGAACAATCATCAGCTGTGACGCAAAATGATGATGTGAACGAGAAACAGTAGTATTTTATTTTTCTTCAAGTTGTTCGCGACGCAGTTGCTATACGCAGAGATGGTGGGAAACGTTTGCAGAAGACTTCGATGCTCGGTCTTGGAATTGTTCAGTCTGAATCTCGTGCGTTCCTAATTTAACACAGTGCGGTCAGGCGAATCGACGATGCAATGAACGCCAGTGATTGGTCATCCCAAGCTCCATTTAACCGACCTCTTCAGCGTTGACAAATCCTGTTTCGCGAACGTTTATCGAAGAAAGAGATCCGCGATATAATTTTGTCTCACACGTATTGCCAATAATAACCTCCCGCATTAAAAAGTGTATTCCGAGTCGAATACACGGTTATTCAGTAGTTTCATCAAGATGACGAACTGAATTTCGGCGAATCGCTTTCCGAGCGGTTCCGAGAAAAAAATCAAATACCGATCGATCCACATCGTGAATCACGGTGAGTCACGATGATGGTTTCCATGCCGTCAGAAACTCGTGGCTGTCGTTGTGCACCGGGGTACGAGATTAGTCACGAGGATGCGTTGATTCCAAGTGAGCGTGGATGAAGTGATTAACAGGGTCTGGTGGTTTGCCAAAACGCGTGCGGACCAGCTCTCGGTCCGAGAGAGATCCAGGTATTTGTTCCGTCTAAACCCACTAATTATCTCATATATTGCCCCTAATAAGAATTACCTTTTATTTTCTCAATGTGTAAATAATAAAATATATTTTGCTCTTTATTGACGCTGATATTTGTTAAGTTTTATTCGCAACGAAATATTTATTTATATAGATAATAAATAAAATAAATATATTTAAAAAAATATTACTTGGGGTACGCTATGTGTATTTGTATTGTATATACATGTGTTATATTTATATATACGTGAAGCTCTTTTTGATTATTCAGAATATACGGATCAGTCAGAAGTGACCTAGCCACAGTTCTTCGAAGGTTAATCAAAGTTACATACAAGTTATTTGTTTTAATCACGTTACTAATATTTACGTGCTGATAACAAATATATTTCATGATTGTTACAGCATATTTTTTATATTTTTTATATTACTTTTACATATCTTATATTACTTTTGTATATGTATATTGAAAGATATATATATATATATATATATACATATATATACATATATATATATGTACACAAGATATCAACTATTGAAAATCAAAATAAAACGACGAAGCAGTTTTGACGTGCCCGTCTTAAGATCGCAGCGAAAAGTCGCACGTAGCGTTACGGGTAGCCGCGATCGAGAGGCGTTAAAGTGTATGTTACGGCTGCTGTGATCTCTATGTGCAGCTGCTATGATCTCCGGTGGTCGTTGAAATACCGTCACGATGTCGAACGTGACTTTGGCGAGGATATCCACGGCTATCTGCGAGGAGTCGTACGTGTATGTTCCGCATAGTGTCGATAGCGCGCGATTTCCAGTTATCCATTACCGTTGTCATACTTCCGGAATAATACTTACGCGACTCCGACGTCGCGTCCGTCATTCGTCGCCTGAATTACGGACTTCGTAAGCAACGGAGGAGAGACAGCGGATTTCACTTTAACGTGCAAACGGCTTGTTTACCGATTCTTTTCACACCGTAGTTACTGAAAAGAATTTTTTTTTATTATCACACTCTCCGAGAGGAGAGACATTACATTGAAATTTTTCTTCGGCTAATATTTCTTTTTAATTTTAACGAACGTAGTTCGTTTTTCATAAAACCACACGTTTCAGAATTATAAAGCAAAAAAAAACGTCTAACATTATTTCTTCTTTTGAAATTAAATATTTTTTTGCCAACATATTTGAGGCTTTGATTCCTTTCTCGTATGTCCAGTTAAGATTGTCAAATATAAAAAAAAAAAAAAAAAAAAAAAAACATTAGTGCAGTCTTGACATTCAACACACATCGGAAAGCAATTAATACATCGAGTCCCCTACAAAATTCTACTTTTTCGCGGCAAGTCGTGTCGGATTGCAATCGAATCCGTGTCGGACCGGTACCCGGCAATAGTGTGGCGACCGTTCGTCTCCTCCTCGTGCGCTTTTATCGGACTGCCAGCGCTGCTACTCGTTCCTCGCTCGGCTTCCTCCATACAACGGGATGCTTAGACCTTGAGATTATGGAAGCGCATCAGACGGATAGATGAACGAACCGTGTTCCTACCCGCGTTCCACAGGAAACATCCCAAAAAAACGCGCGTCAAGACATATCGCGCCGTGCAAAAACGGAATTTATTTTTCGACCTATCGCAATGTCCGGTCTCGATGAAGAGATTGTATTGTCGTGCGTTGAGCAATTATATTATCGATAATTATTTAGTCACAGCACCGTGGTCTTTGAGTCTATACATAATGTACGCTCGTAATTTCGTAAAAAGGGAATCGCGCGAACGAACATTTCTCGCGTCGCGTTCGGATTTGCTCCAATTCGTGGCAAACATCATCGCGTCTATCGGACATTGCGTCGGTCGTCTCTCGAAACGTGTGTGCGCAGAAAATATATTGCGATGTATTTCTGAAACATCGCAATAACGTCTCTCACACCGAAAAGCCTACCGTTTCTCCTATACCTTCCCATAGCAACGTTCGGAACCGAGAGAGAACCGAATATTCCTTTGCGCGAAGCTGCAAAGCGTACTTTACGTTCTGTTACCTCTCCCTAATCATCGTTCATTTCCTACGAGAACTGTTACGCCCGCTCATTAAACTTACCATAGCCGCTCGAACGTGTACTAGAAAAAAAGACATAAATTAAATTACTCCAAGATTAAGCGCCGTATGTAGAACCTAATTCACATGGAAGGGTGGTGCGTGTAATCAAGAAATTGGCGAGAAATTTTCCTCGATTCTCCCAGCGTTCGCTGCTCCTTGCCACGATTTTATTTTGTTGCGTTGATGATCATTCACCCGTAACAATTGAAATAAAATAACTGCGATATCGCACTCCCGGCAACAGATTGCCATAACTTCTCGGAAGCGAATTATTTTAGATAACAATTTTACAAAAAATATCTGGAAAAAAAGTCAATAATCGCGCGCGCGCGCGCACACACAATATATTTTATTTGCAAAATTTATTAAAAACCTAGTATATATGATGTACTAATCTCAAATATTTTATGTTCAACTGTGTCTACATTACGCGTATATATTTTGTTGACAAAACCGAAAAAATCAGTAGACTAAACAATTTTTTTCTGCTAGCCATGTAATAGCAAAACTTTTTCGTCCGTGGATGATGTAAATTGATATGAACTTTCTTCTGTCGTACCCGAGCTCGTCCCCGAAGTTCGTTCCCTTATTTTAGTCACACTCTGTATATACAGAGATATGTGTAAAAAATTGAAGACACAGATTTTATCTGTGTGAAACAAGTTATGCAAGTTCGATATATATTAAAATTCAATAAACTGAATTTTCTATCTTTAGTTGAAACTTTTTCTCTTCTGAAATGTAAACGCGATATAAAACGTTTTTTTTTGTAATATCTTATTTTTAATGCACGATCGTGCACAGCGCGGCCGAACGGAACGCGAACGGGTCGCGCGAACTTGTTACGAGCGAGAATCTTGAGATCTATTTGCTGTCGGATGAGAACGATTAAGAAGAAATGAGAGAAGACGAGTAACTATGATGACCGCTAGTCGCGTTACGGAATATTTCTTTGAAAGGTGACGTGAGAGAGTTGGAAACGTGAGTTTATCGCATGGAATTGTTTTCCTCTCTCTTTCTCTCTCTCTTTCTCTCCAGGGACTCGAAAGTAGCGAAATAACAGTCTAAACAATAGACAACGTCTTTTAAACCTGAAACAAGACTCTCTTCAGTTTTCACATTGACTTCGCATTCATTGTATGTCACATCACATTACGTCGCGCGATTTACTCAATTACTCGAGAGTGTGTGTATTTAAGATTTATTATCCACCACTCTTGTATCTGTGATATGCAAAGAGCTAACCAGATGCAATATGTGTTTTCTTTATAGCTCGCGACGTGTCGATATATTTGCGTGTTTATAATTATTATAGAGAGCACAAAGAGACAAGTTTGACTTATAAGGTGTACACTGTCTCTTCTTACAAATAGTCGTGTACACATGTCACGCGCATTGCACGGCACGTGCCCGGAGACTGTGAAGTTAACAGAGGGGAGATCCTGTGTGTGTGTGTGTGTGGGCATTACGAAATCTTGCCACGACCGTGAATGCTAATGGACTCACACGTGGTTGATTCGCCTTTTAAGCCAAAATGTTAGTAAATACCACGGGAATCCATATAAAAAACTTGAGTAAATTAAACGTCACATAATGTTTTCTCTCGCACTTAATTTCATCTGCTCGATTGAGCGAGTCAGGTGTGAATTCGACAAAATATAAATTGCGATCGCCCGCGGTCATCAATATTCATTCAGTTTGATTAACGTCGATGTGACGTATAATAAAATAGCGATTCGAAAACTTTCCACGGAACCTAACGAGATAACAGTATACTTTTTATCGCTCGAATCTACGAGTATATATACATATGTATATATGTATATATGTATATATAGATATATTTTATATATTATATAATATTCTCTCGCGAGTTCATTGATTTAATTTAATTACGAAACGTTCTTTATCGGAACGAAAGGAATCCGTAATATTCTCCGTTTTAGACTGTTTCTTACAAACCGTAGCTCTGACGTGGCTTTTTTTTTTCTGTACTATATCGCTCTAGCGGTCAAGATCGATAAACGCGATTTGAGATCCGCGATCACTGGGTCAGCCGGCACTTCTTCTTGCTCGTCCTTGGTTCTGCCTCATGTGGCAGCGACCGCAGCTGCCGCTACCGGTAGTGAGAGAAGTCGCGGCCAGTCAGCGACAGTTCTATATTCTGCTTCTTGACCTTGTCCCAGAGCAGCCTCTGGTGCACAATATCATCGTCTTGTCGAGTGTATACGGAATAGATCGATTCATAGATTTGATTTTTACAACGTATCGGCCAGATTTTCGTTCAATTAATTCCATATATTTTAACGTGTACTTCTACACGTGACAAATTTAAAATACAAACGTAGGCATAGATATGTATATCCGAGAGAGAAAAAGAAATATTGTGCTTTTTCGAATCATATATTTTACTCCTACGCGTCTATTTTCCGCATTCAGATATCGAGAAAGTTATTCAACACGCGCATCTACACAGTTTGTCCGGAAAGTTCCCGGACTGATTTTTTCTAGCGCGGGTAAGCGGCGCTATCGAGCGGTCAACGCTGGAACTACTT
>NW_018021385.1:0-28653 GCF_002006095.1 Pseudomyrmex gracilis | reverse complement strand
CTTGAAGTGTAAACTTGTTTAATAAACCATATCTTTCATTTTCGATTTTTAATTCACGTAGTCCGGGAACTTTCCGGACAAACTGTGTATTTTTATATGGGATTTCTGCAACCGAGTACAAAGTTACACGAGATACGATGCTTCTCCGATACACGTAGTCTACAATCTCGTAGATTCGAATTGCAATCATTGCGGATTTTATATAGCGAGAAAATGTTTTTGTTTCTAAAAAAAAGATAAAAATGATATAACACAAATTTTTCAAATAATATCTAAAAATTAAATTTGCACAATTTGAAAAACAATTTTGTCTTAGTTATATAATTTCGCAGAACTAATTTCTTAGTTACAATTGCGTGGAATTTTTGTCTGTTCGAACAAAAAATTCTATGTGAGAAAGAAAATATAACGGAACGTATTTGAGATTTGGTGAAGATGAAAATAAAAATATTTAATAATCTGCAAGTTGAAGCCGTGGATTCTGACGACGGTTAGAGGATACATCTCGGATGAGATGGTATCCTCGATCGAACATTCGAAAGCGGGCGATGCTGCATCAATGACCTGGAATGTGAGACCAGAATTCGGTAACAAGTCAGGATCGGGGGTAGCTTTTTTGTTCTGCACACGGCGGCGTCTTGGCGCGCGTCCAATGCACCTGTCGCGTCGTCGAGATACCTTCGTCGATCTCGGCACGACAACTGCTAATAAAACGACAGATTAGAAATCGCAGGAATTTAGCTACACAGCGCACGGAATGTCTGTAACCTACACATATATATGTGTATATATTATATCCGATAAAAAAACTTTATACGTACTCTCCACAAGTGTAATTTAAAATTTTTTATCCTATCACTTTTGCCTTCTGTCACGTTTACCGGAAAAAAAAAAATGATGCCGAAAAAAGTAAGCGTTCCACACAAATAAACAACGTTGCAAGCAAATTGCCGTTCTTTCGAAACAACAATGTGAATTTTCGCAACAATTGTTGCCACTAGAAACGTCTACGAAAACGAGAATTCAGAGAACGCGCCGCACAATTTAATCTGTATGTGAAAATTGCAAAAAAAAAAAAAAATCACTTTTAAATTTCCGTTTTGAGAAACAACGATGACGCGCTTGTTGCGTGATCCCTGTGCTACGTACGCGATAATTAAGTTATTCGCGATTTCACTGAATATGAAAGAAAAAGCGTTGCGAAACAAGATACATCTCACGCTTTATCTCTAACTCCCGAAGGGGTTAATACGAAAAGCGTGAGTCAAGTAAAGTGAACTAGAAAGTGAACTAGAAAGGTGCGCGCACGAAGCGCGAACACACAATAGACAATAGCCGCGCGACGGAAGAGAGCAAGAGACTTGTTTCCCGACACAGCTCGTTCTGATAAAATAAGAAAATTGACTGCTCGCGCGATATAATTTACTTTAGACGCGGTAGTGGAACTCTCTTGCGGCGATTAACTTCCTCGTGTGACTGTTGCGTGACTCTCCTCCAGCGAGTTACGAGTTTTCCTCGGAAACTAAGCTCGCTCTAAATTGACACACGCGATGAGTATGTCTCTGAATCAGTGACGGCCTGATTTTAGTGATAACAACCGACGTTCTTATTTTCAGGGATCAGGATGCGGTGGATCGGTTACGTGGCCACGATTCTCTGGTGGTCGGGCATCGCCAGGTCTCTCAGCACGCTGAATCGAGGTCACAGTCAGTAATATTCCTTTTGGTGATTTAAAACTCACGTTTCGGTATCCGCGGCATCTCTCTGTAAGAAGAGAGTGCGTTTCTTTCGGCGGCCAATCTTTTCCAGAGATGCATACACACACGCGCGCGCGCGCGCACGTGTATACACATACATATACGTGTACATGTACATACTCTCGAACATACTCGTCGAGTCTTCTCTTTTTTTATCTCTTCCGTTCTTTCTCCCTTCGCGTGGCGATCTTTCTCCTCGGCCGAAGATTCCCCTTTTAAATGTGTAACGCTTAATTGGAGGAAGAAGAAGAACTCGGTCAAGGTGCAGTCGGTCGTGCACGAGAAGCGTGAGAAAAGAAAAGCGAAAGAAGGTGCTACTTTCTTTTTGTTTTGAAATAAATCGCGCGTGCGTAAGGTGGGGCTCCGCGCCTCTTATCGTGTCATATTTTTCAACCGCTCCTACTACCTACTGTATATAGCAAGATATGTTTCGCGGTCAGCTGTGATCTTCGCCCGCGAAACATACGGGAAATAAATAAGAGCGCGCGCTCCAAATCAGGTCATACACGTTTCCCGTTCGTGTTTGTGTGATGACTCCGCAATCATAATAATCGCCAAACAAATTGGAAATATATATGTGTATCGGCGCGCGCGTTAACTTTTATTACGCGCTTGTAATTTTCGTTCACGAAGATTCGCGTACGCGCACACGTTCGGCGGAAAACGGGACGCGCGCGCGCGCGTATTGATTCCGCGACGTTCGGTCGTCGCGGCCGCGATCGAATAAATTGCGTTTCGCAAAAAAGAAGAAAAAAAAAAAAACGTTTCTTCCGCCAATCTGACGCTTCCCTCTTATAACGTAATAACGCATACGTGGTGGACGAAGGCTGACACGATCGTGTTTCTAACGGAGAAAGCGACTCATCGCCAAGTTACATCGTGTGTCACGTTCGTAATTCGTGTCTTACCGTGATGACTCGGTTAATGACCCGAGGGAGGGAGGGAGGGAGGGAGGGAAAGCCAGGGGTCTACGTACTTCTCTTCCAGTAATTAAGTTTTATTTTATTTTATTTTATTTTTTTTTTTTTTTATACGATCTCGTGCGCAAAACTCTTTCGGGTACAAGTAGTACACTTTCACCAAACTTGTCGGCGGAGATAGACCTCGTGTGCAACACGCGAGACAGACTAATTGTCGATCACGATGATGACCTTCCGCGTGTTGTATACGTACGTACTGTATTTATGCGACACAACTTCACATAACGTATTCATCGTATTTGACACACCCGTCAAATTTAATACATGTAATTTTACCGGAATATATTTCTCATGAGAGATTGTCTCGACTGCGCGCACACAGAGAAACATCTTTTTCCGCAAAATTATAACTCGTTAGATTCGCCGACAGCATAATCGCGCGCTTTCATTTACACGCACACACGTTTAATATTACGTGTACGCATGCTGCCATATGACTCTGGAATTTTTGGACGCGTCAACGCGTAATGTATTTGTTCATTTACACAAAATTTTTGATAAAATAACGATCGAAGAGCTTGCCGATCGCGGGGATCGCCGAATAGACGAGCGGAATAAAACGAATTTATTTGTTTTTATTGGATTTTAACGCAGGTTACAAAATCAGTCCAAAACCCTGTAAAGTGCCCGGTTACGAAGGCAGGGAAGGTACGTGCATGTTCGTGTGGGAATGCATCAAGTCCGAAGGCACGCACGTGGGCGTATGCGTGGACACCTTCATGTTCGGTAGTTGTTGCGTTCACAACACGACAGTCAACACGATAAGCGCGTCTCATCATCTTCATCATCATCATCAGCAGCAGCAGCAGAAGCAGCACGATTCAACGAGT
Source organism: Pseudomyrmex gracilis (assembly GCF_002006095.1). Lineage (NCBI taxonomy): Eukaryota > Metazoa > Arthropoda > Insecta > Hymenoptera > Formicidae > Pseudomyrmex > Pseudomyrmex gracilis. The sequence goes on along the minus strand of NW_018021385.1, from coordinate 25,086 downwards.
ACGCTCAGGCCGACTCTGTCCTTGGCGGAACTAGTCGGGAACGAGACCACCACCACCAGACTGACGTCGACTTTCCTCTCTTCCTGGACAGCATCGAGTACCGCAAGACCGAGTTATCATCAGTCCTCGGCGTCTCACGGTACAACTGTCGTCGTTACGACGAGACCGACGAGACCGACGAGACCGTTCACGCACGGGGTCGCGAGACCTTTGCAGAAAAGACCGCATGCCAAACCGACGTCCGAACACGGCACAAACAGGCTGCAAGTTCCCGCGTCGGTGTCTTCCACGTCCCCGAACACATGGACGGAACAGAGGCCGCAGGGAACGAAGAGACCGAGTCATCATGGAAGTTATTCCCATCATCACAAGACCAGACCGGATGAGGAAACAGCGAGCGAGAATCCTTCTTCCGTTCAAAGTCAACCGGGCTTTAAAGATAAAGAGACTCATAATACTTTAGTAGTGCGTTTGCCGGGAAAGGAGCATGCCGATGGTGATGATGATGACAAAGTCGTTGGCTCGAGCAAACCGAACAAGCAGAGTAAACCGAGTAAACCGAACAACCAAAGGCCTTACGACTCGAAACCGGATGACGGAAAGATCGAAGACGCCGATCTCAGCGTACAGGAAACGATCAATCGACCGAATGTCAATTCCGTCATTGAAAACGTAAGACAGAAATTTGATTTTTCATTTTTTTTTTTTTTTCAACACATTTGCACGTTGATATAACTCGAAACAAATTGTAACGCGCGTATTTTAGTCGCCGAGTTGAGCGAAATATCGATTTTCTTTTCAGGAAGCGGCAAAAGAGACCCATCCGAGTTTAAATTTTATACATACCGAGCGACCGTCCTGGGCGACCAAGCCGGTGCAGCAATCGAAACCTTCGACGAATTTTTCCAAGCCGTACTTTTCGATCAAAACGACCACTTATCGGCCAATATCGATAAGCGGTCAGACAGATCACAGACCGAATTTCATATCAAAGCCGTACACTTGGTTGTCGTCGTCTACGAAAAAAACGTCAACGACGACGACGACGACGACGACGACGACAACAACAACGACTGGTAAACCGACGTACGTCGCACAATCTTCCACTAGGTATGCAACTTGGTTTTAAACCAAAATTGTCGCAGACAATATATATTTTTTATTTCAAATTGTTTTAAACGTAAATAAAAAAATATCTTTTATTTTTAATCGCGATAATATATTTATTGCGCAACGTACAATATATCGATGATATATCACGTATGTCGGATTTAACTCAAAATTTGTCTTTCATTCTAGCGTAGTCGGATCCATGCCACAAACTTCTCATTGGCAAGTAACTACAGAACCAGCTTTCGTGACAAAACAAAAACCGTCGTCGTCCACATCTTTGTCTTCAATGTCTTTATTAACGTCCTTCTCTTCGCCCACGTCATTTTCGTCGTCATCGTCATCATCAAAACCGATCACCCCGTCGGAGAACGTACGAAATCCATCCTCAAGCACGAGTTCTCATTTCTGGTCTAATAGCTGGACGCCACCTAGACCGTCTTTGAAACCGCACTGGACGGACAGTCCCAGTCTTATTCAAGATGGTCCGGAAAACTTCCCGCCGCGACCGAGTTTCAAACCGACCGAGCCGCAAGTACGTTCGCATTAACAACTCTCTCGCCAAGTAATTCACTATCTCTTGCGTCGTATTCTCTATATTTCTTTATTACGAAAAAGCTGTAATTGGATTCCGTTGTTGATGATATTGAAAACGTAACGCGTTACCGTTATGTGGTTTTTCCTTCTAATTTCTCAGAACATCGAATATCAGAAACCTTTGGGATCGGCGCACTACATAACGACACACTTAGAGACTTCAACGAGGCCACGACCCACAAAAAAAACGACAACGTCGAGCACCACGACGTCATCGACTCTAATGACATCCTCGATCAGCAGCAGCAGCACGACCAGCAGCTCGACAATCGCGATGGCAACGCGTACCACGACCGCTCGCAGCACGAGTACCACAAGCGCCACCACGACCACGACAAGTACCACAAGCGCCTCTACGACCAAACAACAAGAATTGGTGACCCAAGCGAGCGAGAAAGGAACGGGTTCGGTGATGACGATCGCGGCCGCCGACGAGAGCAAAGACATGCAGTGCGGTGTACCGCCGTTGTTTCCGCGGCCGGAAACGAGAATCGTCGGCGGTAAGGACGCACCGTTCGGCCGATGGCCTTGGCAGGTATCCGTGCGTCGCACGTCCTTCTTCGGTTTCTCCAGTACTCATCGTTGTGGCGGAGCGGTGCTCAACGAGAAGTGGATTGCCACAGCGGGCCATTGCGTCGACGAGTACGTTTTCTCTTTTCCTCTTTTTGAAGTATCTATATATATATATATTGGGGGATCTCTAACAACTGTTCCTACTTTAGTTTACTGACAACGCAAATCCGAGTACGAGTCGGCGAGTACGACTTCTCGTCGGTGCAAGAACGACTGCCTTATGTGGAACGCGGAGTTATCGACAAGGTCGTACATCCCAAGTATAACTTCTTCACGTACGAGTACGATTTGGCGTTGGTGAAAATCGAAGGTTCTTTGACCTTTGCGGCGCACATTTCACCAATCTGTCTACCGGCCACGGACGATCTTCTGATCGGGGAAAACGCAACGGTCACGGGATGGGGAAGACTGAGCGAGGGTGGGACGTTGCCCTCGGTGTTGCAGGAAGTAATTTTCGTTTTGCCGCGCGATATCGTGTCTTTTTTTTTTTTTTTATCGAATTTTACACCAATAACTCTGACGTTTTCTGAATTTTAAGGTCTCCGTGCCGATAGTGAGTAACGACAGATGCAAGTCGATGTTCTTAAGAGCCGGTAGACACGAGTTCATACCGGACATTTTCCTCTGTGCCGGTTACGAAACCGGCGGCCAGGATTCCTGTCAGGTAATGCGTGCCCTGATCACGCAGATTATCAAGTTTGTTTTAACTTGGTGTTTTTTATATTTATGACAAAAAATTTTGCGTTTCTTCTTTTTCTAATTCAGGGTGACTCCGGAGGTCCTCTCCAAGTTCGCGGTAAGGACGGCAGATATTTCCTCGCCGGAATTATATCTTGGGGCATTGGGTGTGCCGAGGCCAATTTACCGGGTGTGTGCACGCGAATTTCCAAGTTCGTGCCGTGGATTTTGAAAAATGTCACTTGACCTGATTTCGCGGGCAAAAAAAAAACGTGAAAACGATAAGACAATTATATATCAAGATTCATGTGCGAACAAACAACGATGTGCGATGTTGTCTCGCGTGATATCAAAACTCATGGATTATCCTAAAAAAAAACTTTCCTGCAAATGACGATGTATCTTATTTGCATTTATTTATTTGCGTTTGCACTGCCACTTAAAAAATAAGTCGTCGTGATTGTTACAACATATTCGCACTAGAAGAGGTAAACAATCATCGCCGAATTATCGAACATAAAATAATCTGCGATTACGTGTGAAATTTTATATGCATTACAGCACACACATACACACACACACACTAACACACACGCGCTAAACTTGTATTTATATATAAATCCAAGTAAAGAAATAAAAAAAATATATATTTGATAGGTGTGTTAAGACTACAATTAAGTGTGTGTGACCGAAGGGAGTCGTAATGAAAGTTGAGTTGTAATAAAAAAGATCAAAACCATAGCTCGCGATGAGAAGATTGAAGGGCATAATATTATTATCATTCTTGCCACACGTCGTTTCAAATATAATTACAACATGTGCGTGAAACAAAAATTAACATTAACTTATTATTATGATTCGTAAAATTGTTACATTTACGTATAAATTTGTATAAATAAATATATAAATATGAATTGTATAAATTTGTTGCAACAATACCAAAAACCAAAATTTTGTGTATATTTAATTATTTTAAATTCAGTTGTACTCTCTCTCTCAGGTATTATCATTTTGGTCCTGTAAGATAGATAAATTCAAATTTTTGCTAACAAAAATAGTTATACACATAGGACTAATGAAAAACAATCAATGAAAATGCGAATTGTCTCGGAAGTATCGTAATTTTTATTTTATAGCACGAGAGATAAACTCGGAACATTCTTCCAAATGCTCAATCTTGCACATTTCCAAGTTACACCGTCTTTTTATTATCTATATATTGTTTTTTATTTACAAACAAGAATTTGTACAGAGCACTATATGTTAATTATGTACTTTATAATAGCTGTGTACGTAAAAGCTAAAAGAAGTCTACTTTTTATAAAATATAACTATTTATATATATAAAAATATCGTCAAATAAACGAATGTTTATTAAAAATTTATCATCGTAGATTATATTCCTACAATATCCTTGAATTAAGTGGATCATCTATTCGGCCGGCAATTAGACTCACTGAGGTCTCGGCATCGATGATAAAATAAAGAAAAGGATGCAAAGCTGTAAAAGGCACGGGCTCGGCTCTTTCAAATAAACCATTACCTAAAATATTTATAATAATCTTATGTGATTGCAAATTTATTTTAATTGCAAAAATACCATCAAATTATTTTCGAAAAATTATACATTATCTAACATGCTCTACGAGACTAAATAATTGAATTATGCAGATTTTGAAGTTTCGTCAGCACGAATGTTAGAAAAATCAAAGTTTTTCAGCAAAACTATGTTGCAGCAGAATGTGTATAAAACTATGAAGCTTGAAGTTTTACTTTATTTTTCTCATATGTACCGATATACTATCTTGGCTATGCATAATACAAAGCGGTTCGTATAGTGCCAGGAAACAAGGTAAATATTTAATTTACAATAGAAAATTCTACATAGATAGAGAAAAAAGCGAGAAAAATAGAAGAATAGCTAATAAACAAAGAATAGAATTATTTTTATGTATATAATTGTGTATCAGAATAAAGATAAGTAAGTAATTTTTTTTTCTACATGTAATATTGCTACTATTTTTTAAAGAATATACGCATTAAAAGTAACAAAAAAAAATTTCCGAGAAACATTTGCAACATCATGCGATTCGGTAATGCTCAATAGTAAAAAGAGATGGCGCAAGGTCTTTTTATTGACTTCCTTTGTAAACTCTCAAGCAGGATATCAACAATTAAATTCAATGAACTGAACAACAATGGTGAGAATATTTCCAACGATAATGGATTGTTTTGTTCAGTCACAAGAAAATTATTAGAATTGCAAACAACGAGATAGATAGACTGGTACAAGTTTTCTTAAAGTTTACAACTTAAGCCCCTGATTGCGTGAAAAAAAAAAACAAGGATTTTTTGAAAAGCGCGAGTAATGCAATTATCCGAGTAAAATACACGTATGAGTTGCAATCATATTGACTCTTAAATATGATCTTATCCTTTCTCAGTTCTTTAAAATCTATCTGACTACAAAACTCACGTAAGTATTGTCTTTTTGCAGATATATTACAAACGCATGATAACATTTTCGATAATTTATTCTAATTCTATCAATTCTAACAATTCTAATAATTTAATCCAATGTTATTCTTTCGTTAATTTTATCTAATTATTTCTTCTGAAAAAAATTAACGAGTTCTTAGAAAAATATCTAGCTGAGTTAGTAATTTATTTTTTTTCTCGACTTGGCGGTTAGAAATCTGTAATGTTGCAATCCTTTAAAAAAAAAAAAAAAACTAATTAGTTCTCAACTATTATAATTATCGTGTGTGAGAGCTGAATAGTTTGCGTAATATTTTAATATTATTTGTTTCGACGAAGTTTCTCAATCTTCAATAAGCATCTCTCTGAAATGATTCTGTATAATTTTGGAAACGCATGGCGACCTCGAGGATATATGTAATAAAAGCGAGGCGTAAGCGCGCGGCCGCTTGCACGTTGTCGTTAATGACAGCGATGTTGAGTAATGAAGATTTAGCGGAACGTGAGAAAGAACAACGGCGGATCCACGCGGAAGCGTGTAAGAACGAGAGAGAGATAGATAGATAGATAGATGGATAGAAAGAGAGAGAAAATAAAAAGAAAGAAACTAACCAAGTACGCGCCAGTAGTAATGGCCAGCCGTCGTCAGACGCGTGTTCACGACGCATAGAAAGAGCTACATTGTGTCGTTGTCGGTAGTCGTTTACAAAATTATGCGCGCGTTTCTGGAGAGCACTCAAGCTGCGCGCGAGACATTGCAATTTCACTCGTTAATACCGGATATTGCATCAACGCAATTATCTTTCTTCGAACATTATCTGTGGCTTGAGAATCCGAGGCGTCGCTATTCGCTCTACACTCGCGTCTCTATATATGTGTGGTTTTCTTTCAATTATTGTAATTAAATTATTTATATATACGTGGAGAAACATTGTACACATATATATAACAGTGTATATGTATAATCTACAGTATATTGAAGTAAATTACTAAAAAACCTTCGACACACACAACGCTTTCTTGATTATATTAAATAAGAAAATGTGTTAAATAAATGTATTAACTTTTTGTCATTATTGAATACAGACCCGGAAGGTCTCCGTTTATTAAAGAAACTATTACGAAGCGACGCGTGAAATCGAAAATAAACTCATAAATTTACTTAAAATTAAAAATTCCGAATAGTTTGGCATTGAGCATATTCTATTGCGTTATAGTTACATTTGCAAGCGAGAGAGGAAGTAATTTGTGATCACAGCGCGCGAGAAAGAAAAAGAGAAAAGAGGAAAACGAAGCGTAGAATATCTAATTAAGAGCAGAGAGAGAGAGAGAAAAAAAAATACAAGAACATTAATAAGTGGAAAAGATTACACATATATATAATGTATAAAACTGTATAAATCGGAGTTTTTTAAGATTCGGAACAAAAACACGCATCAAGGAATGAAGGATACATCTCTCTACGTGTGCGGAGATGTTTACCGTTATGGGGTAATTGAAAGGAAAGTGCAATAGTGCGTGAAAAGCATAAACAGAATAAAAGAACCTGGAGGCAGATATCGATAATAGTCCCGTCGAGGTGGAACGACATTAGACGACTCACGAGAATGGGTCCGGTCGGGTTTCATATAATTCCTTATATTAACCCCTATACTCTGCTGCACGTCTCTGGCGTATACACCGAGATCGGATGTCATGGGCGATAAATCGGCTACTCTTGGCTCGAATACGTCCAAGATTCCCAACTACAATAAAAAAAAAAAAAAGTAACACGAAGCAAGCAACATCACTATCGAGTGATATAAAAATAAAAATAAATTATCTAAAACTGTTTCAATTTTTATCAAACAAGAGTACGTATTAATGGAACACTTAACAAACGGTGCCGGAGGTGTTGCAAAATTTTGTTTTCAAAATAAAAAAAAAAATGCGTTAGATCCACGATTCACTTTTGAGAGTGTCAAAAAACGTTTCAAAATTGCGATTAATAATCTTTTTTTTTTCAATCTCTCTATATTACAATTTAAATTCTTCACAACAAAAACAATAGTTTATATAAATATTTTCTCCAAGAAGATCCTGAAGAAAAAATAAAATTGTTGAGAAAAAAGACGAACTAATAAAAGTATGTTATTGTATGTTTAATTAATTAATTAATTGTTTGATGTAACGCGTGACATTAAAAGGGCAACGACGTCCAAGAGAATGACGTACTGTTCGCTTACCCTTTGAAGAAATGACGTCAGTGTGACGAAACCATGAAGCATGAACGAAGGTATAGTGGCCCTGACCCAAGTAGGTTGTAATCGCTTCCTCAACGATCTCAATGACTTCCCGCTGAGATCTCTCGCCAGGCGGTGCGTATCCGTTTTATCCGTCGGCATCAGAAGTATAATATTATATCGGGGATCCTTTGAATATATATTAAAAGAACAACATCAGAGTGTTATTTTGTTTAAAATAACACATATATACGTATACGTTTGTGGATATTGTAACCAACATTGATTTATAAACAAACACAAACAAGATTTCTCTCTTTGCCGTCAATAAAAGAAACTTATCCAATAAATTCACGTTTCTTTTTTATAAAAAAGTTTCATAAACTTGTTAAATATTAAAAATTCAGTTTATAACTCAAATAAATTTGTCTTTGTCTCTTTGTCTCTCTTAAACTTACGTCCAGAGGAAACTCAAGGGCGACAGCGTGTAACGATGGAAAGTACGCGAAAGGCAGTACAGCGATGTATTTCGAAGCGGATACCAAAGAAACGTCGCAGCCATTTACCAAAAACGATATTTCTGTCGCGAAGTCTCCGATAGGCTCGCCGTAAGATTTCCAGATTTCCAAATCTTGCATCCAAATACCTTCGTCTATAAAAATAAACAAATCTAAAGTCTACCGATCATCAACAGAAATATTTCTATTTTCAAGAGTAACAGAAAAAAAAATAAATGTCTCTGCCAAAAGTCAAATTTTTTTTGTTAATATAAAAAAATACACACATATATTATCTGAAAATATTTTTCGACAATTGATTACTCCGGGTACCTGAGTAAGTGGAGAAATATTCACGCGAACTTCTCGTTTTGCGTTTAAGACGATTTTGCGTGAACTCGTCGTTGTGAATATTGTCATTTTTTAAGTTCGAATCCGATTTCACGTTTTCGATTTTAATTTCTTTCTTTTTCCGATTCATCGAAATAGTGTTTTCGCCTATCGGAGATGTAACAGTTTGATTACTCGTTGATGTACCATTCGTCGTAGCGTTTGCGATCGTTTGATTATTCGTTGACGAGGAATTTATCGTGGAATTTGCGTTTATAGCGCTCGAATTTCCGGCAAGATTGCTTGTATTCGTTACCACCGCTTGAACAGGTGGTATCGTCGTCACACTTTCAGAACTGACTATCGTAGTGGTCATCAGCACGGTTGTAAGATTCGGATTGGTTACTTGCGGAGTAATTTCGGTCGAAATGTTTGCGGATATCGACGGTTCGGTACTTGGCTGCGAAGTGATATTGTTGTCCGATATCGTTTCGGGACTCGAAGCGATTGCGCCGTTTGAAGTTATTGGCGCAACAAGAGTTGTCGAGCTACTTGTTGGTGTTACTTGAGTGTCAGCGGTCATTGATAAATTCGAACCCGGTGCATTTGTACTTCCGATATTTTCTGTATTTGCATTAAGAACGGCATCCGTGACGGTTCCGCTTGCTCCATTGACGATCGTTGAAGGAGTTTGTAGACTTTGATCGTTCGTAGCAAGAACCGTACTCATTTGGTCGCTGTCCGTAACTGTCGCCGGTAGATCGGTATTTATTGCCGGTGTATTCGCCGGTGTATCCGTGACGCTTTCCGTACCAGTGGACGAAGACGGCTGCTGGACAATTCCATCAACGGATGTGGTTAAACCTGACGGTTGCGTCGAAGATGTATCGATCGCTCTTGGACTCGTGACTGAAACCAATGTCGTTTGCATATCGACACTTGTGGATATTGTAACAGTTTGCTGATTGTTGTCTGATGTGGTCGATTGAGTGCTACCGGTGGCAAGTGTCGTAACGATGTCTCTCGACACGGTCGTTGTCGTGTCCGGCACGATGCTAGTATTTGTTGTCTCTACCGTCGGTGAAGTTGAGCCGATCGTAGACGTCGGAAGTTCGGTCGTAATTGACGAGTCTCCCATGCTAACGGTAACATTCGCTTCCTGTTCGATACTCGATAAATCGAAGCCGTAAAACCGCAGGGTATCTTCGTACTCGGGACGAAGTCCGATGTTATCTCTGCTCAGAGTCAGTCCGCCCAAAAACCCATCGGCGTTCAAGTAACTCTTCGAACAAATGTAACAATTTTTAATGTAAAATACTCTCTAATTATTTGATGTTTATATATATAGCAATTACCAACTTCATTCTCTGGAAACTTCTGCGAAGGAACATTCGAGAGATTCTCAAATTTGATATTAGAAATCGTTAGATACGAAAATATACAAACAAGCGATAAAACGAGCGAGAAAAATTGACGAAACACGTCCGAAAAAACGTGTAATAATAATTTCCGATCTTACTCTCAATCGTCGGTGAATATCTCTGAATCCGATTCTGGTAACATCCCGGCTCGGTAGTCCCATGGCTTCGACGATTTGTTGATTTCCTCTGCCGGCTGATCCCTCGTACAGCGCAACCAGAACGAAAGCAACCCCCGTGGGTGAGAACGCCACATTCCCGTGCATCGAATACTGCTGAAGGATCTTAACACCGAGATCGTTCACGACATCGGTGATCACATCGACTGGACGTTGCGTGTCCGCGCGATACCACGGACCACCGTACCTATAAGCGAATGCGGACGATACTACTGCAACATAGCATCACACAATGAAATTCAAATTGTATCGTACAAATCAGAGAAAACATTAGCTTTGTTTTTTTTTAAATAAAAATCTCTGGTCTCGAATACAAAATATAAAACTAACTTTTTTTTTTTTAATATTCTACACAAATAACTCGCATCCTCTTTGTGATATGACAAAGTAGAAATACAAAAATGTGTTTTACTTATCTCTGTATTTGAGGAGAAAAAAACTTGAATATTTTTTTAATAAATTCGATTACTCAGTGACTCAGCTTTACGTACGCTGCAATATCACGATCCAATGCGATGACTTCCTCATCGTTTCCGGTCGTTTGCTTCGTTCTCGATGCTTTTCAATCGTTGTGAGACAAGAGTCCGGGGAGCCGACGACGCGACTTCTAGCCAGTTCTATTAGGGATTAGCCTGAGTCGTTCGCGTTCTACGTCGGAACTGGCTCACGTCGGTACGCGCGAATCAGACACGCTAGGCTAGGCCGCGCCAGCCGGGGCCTCCGAGGTTCGATCAAGACCCGCTCAAGGCCCGGCCGAGGCGCTTCAGGCCCGCGCGAGAGGCCCGTTCGAAGCCCGCGCTGATTACTACCGCGACTTCTTAAGTGGTTAAGGTCGTAATCCCCGTTAAATTGCGCACATAACTTCCCTCCCAGTCGACAGCGCCAATTCCTTTTCTTGTTTTTTTTTTTTTTTGCTTGATCCTTTAAAAAAAACCGATCTTTCTATATACGTACGTATGTAAAATACACACACCCACATTTAAACGAAGAGAATCTCGAGAGTTTTGCTCGTGGTGTTTCTTTGTGTGTATTCGCGCGTTTATTTGTTTTTTTGTGACATCCGCGCAAATCGATTTATATAAATTTCGCATACCACTGTAGATTATGGAAATATATACGCATATATATGACTGGTAAAGTAGACATATCAATGAGTAATAAGTATAAGTGCCATTATTGTATATTTAAAAAATTGTGAAAAAAAATTAAAATCACTTTTTATGTAAGTAAATAATATTTTTAACAATTGTGTAAAATTTATTAAAATGCTATACATTCTGTGTGAAGAAGAAACAAAATTATACTAACTGGATAATAATTGTGATTTAATAATTTTGTTTTCCACTTCGAGATGAGATCAGTTTGCCGAACACATTTGACGAACCGAACACAACTGTGAGTTGAAAAATAATTGTATACCTGTGCGTCGGAGCCGAAATTGTTCCTAAATCATGCGATCACACGATTCATTCTCTCGCAACAGATTACAAATCCTGGAAAATATGCGGATATCGCGCGTTCGATAACGGTAGTAGCGGTCGGCGGGCGGCGGCACGACGACGGCGGTGAAGACGAAGTGAAGATCTGCTTTCGACTGATCTAAGTGGGAGGATCACTGTGTGGAACGTAGTTATGTAACACCACGGTGACTTTTACCGCGCATATGCCACGGATGGTTGCTAAATTTGCAGAATCCGCCACACTAACAATGAGAGCTGAGGCGAATTGTTGTTTCGCGCGTATACAGTCGTATATCGTCTTGCGTGTTTCTTCTCATCTCACATATTAAAATATTAGAATCAACATCTGTTCGATACAGATATCAAAGATTCTTATAATATAATTTTCATATATTGCATATAATTGATGATCATTCAATGATTACCAATTGATTATAATTGATTATCATTTTCTCTCTCTCCAATACAGAGACCGACTAATGTTTTTTTTTTAAAAACGTGACAAAAGTAAAGTCACAAAGACAGGGAAGAGAGAAAAAACAACACTTCACTTTGGTCACGTGACGTTAAAAACGTGATTTTAGTTTAGTCACGCGTCTTTAAAAACAAAAACGTGTTTCTTGATCAGAGATTATATTTACAAACAACTTTCTATACACAATTTAGCCGTATGATAAATTATTATCCATTACAAAGGAAGGCGTGACAAAAGATTATATATAAGTGTATCATCATTCTAATTAAAAGATCATTACACGTGGTTGAAAATTATACTCATGCAAATACGATCCCTCGTAATTAACTTCAAGCGATAATAAAATCTAACTGTATATACGCAGAGATTTATTAACAGCGCCAAGCTATTTCATGGGAAATAAAAGCGTTTATTCTCGGATACCGGATGAAACTCAAGATAGAAAAGGTTGAATCAGCTTGCGTTGCTTCGATAATTTGCGTCTGTGCCAGTAGAATTCGCAACACAAAAGAAATATTGATCCAGTCACGCCTGCGAAAGGAAATAGCAAGAAGAGATAAAAAAATGTTCCGTCTAATAATTATTTTCTGGAGAAAACGTGGTGCTTGGTAAAAAACACATTACCCATAAAAAGCACAAAGAATATGCCTTGCATATCCGTTACATTTACTTTGCGCTCGTTTACGCCTTGATTGACGGAACTGTCCGAGCATTTGTCTTTTATCGGGATTTGCTCCGATATCCATTTGTTCATTAATCCGGACTCGTGCATGCGATACAATCTATACAAAACGATATTATAATTTGCGCGAGATAAATTTGCATGGAAATGGAGTTTATGAACGGACGTAGCGGTCCGTAACTGTGACAGTCGTCGACACAAAAATTTACGATAGAGGATTATATTTGCGGAGAATATCAAACAAAAAATTCAAATGGTTAAAAAATAACGAGAATTTAGTTTAACTTACTCAGTATTGATGATTTTTATGTACGGACTATCTTGCGAAATGATCATTGCTATCGGCTCGTCCATAAATTCATCAGTGCTCAAAGAAAAGGAGCATTTATCGGTTAATAAGAGATCATTTCTCATTGCAAACCTAAACAAGCAATTGTGTATATATATATATGTATATTACTTTAGGACAGTATTTTTTTTTCAAAATACTATGTATGCGTTGTGAGATTACCTCAACGTGCTTCTCCAGTCGATTAACGCATGCTTTCCCGCCTTCACCTTCTCGATCATCTTTGCTTCTTGGGTCGCATTATGAATTATGGATCGGTCCAACAGCACATGATATTTTTCCTCTTCGGTGTTTTTCAGATACTCTTCTAAAAAACTACCATTGGGAAAGCCCCACGTTAATTTGTCTTTATGAGCGAGAAGATCGTCAATGGTCAGAATGGCATCGTCCATATTTGGAAAAGTCAAAAAGGCGACCAAACTTCCGGAATAGGTCGCCACTATAACCATCACGACCAACCACCACACACCAACCAACAAACGAGCGCTATCGCACTGGGGTAAGTACATTCCTCCTGCAAATTATTTCCGCGCTTTATTTTTTTTTTTTATTTTCTCGAAAATTAAATTTATTTAATTTTATACGCGTAAATACAAAAAGTGTTAAAATCATCCAGAGATAATTTCATTAGTTTGTGAACGTATGTAGTTTTATCACACACACACACACATTACATTACAAAAAGTGTTTTACGAGAGACTGTCAGGTAGAAAATTTATTTTTTTTTAAATCTTGCGGGACTTAAAAACAACAACGTGTTTGAAAATGTGATTAGTCTTTACCTTGTTGAAGTAAAGCTCCGTAGACGTACCATATACATTGCCACTGTGAGTTCAATCCCGACATCTTCACGCTGTTTGGACTGTGCTTGTGAATCAAGTACAAGACCGGGCTTATTATACCAATAGATGCTGCCAAACAGGCCCAGGTCTGCAAACAAAATTGATGTATATATTTCTGATTAATGAAAGTGTACAAGTATGCCGTAAATTACCTCTTTGGCAAAAGGTGCGGTGAACAATAACGCTCTGGAAAGCTGGCCCGGTTTTGCAGTCAAGAAACTATAAGTTTGCATGAAGATCGGTAGAGTAAAATTAATCTTTCCTTTTCCGAAACTGTTCACGGTGTACGCGCACGCTGCGAAGAGAACTCTCTTTTTGACAACCATGTCAATTATTTGCTGCGGCACTTCTCTCGTTGTTGACGTTAATATCTTGGAACGTAATAATTTAATAACAAATTCAAGTGTTCGTTAACAAAGAGTTTTTATTAAAAAAAAAAAATCAAAAATGTCATTATGTATGATAGTGTGTTACCACGTCGGCCTCAGTTTCATTATGAGTGTACTTGATAGTCCGATTGCTCGCCGGACTGAGCACGGTATAGGTGAAGTTTAATCTTCTCGCTAAGTACTTCACAACATCGAAAACCAATCCTCCGTACTGTTTCTCACCGGAAACGCTCAGCGTGACAGTTTGCCACGGTGGATTCTAGAATGCATGAGAGACCTTTTGTTACACAATTGGGCATGAGAAAAAGTATAATTCCTTAATTTTTTTTCCGCGTTAACAAATAAAACAAATCACCGAAATGTTTGTTATAACCAGAAAGAAACCATTATTGTGTGTAACGTTTACTCACGTGATAAGTAGCAATCGGCAAACTGATCCCACGAAAACCGTGCGCAATGTGCGGGAAAATAACGTCCGTCAAGTTTATGCCAAGAGTGGGAATCCAGGTTCCCGAATCAATCAAGTGCGCGGTATTTTTACCGTGAACGAAGAAATTGCCCCATGTTATGGCGGAAGCGAATTGCCAGAACAAACATCTACTGCAAACGCCGCTTCCAACGAAAGTGTCCCCCACGAGTGTTATCTAAAAGAAGTAATTAATCGTAGAAAAAAAAATACATATATAAGCGTCTTTTAAATAATTTAAAAAAAAAACGAAAGTTCTTAACAAAGAGATACACACACTAATAGAATCGCAAAATATATGAATTTTATAACAAATGTCTTCCGACTTTTACGTAAATCTACGTGTGCACAAAAACTAATTATTTGTGATACAGGAAAACAATATCAGAACCATATTACAAACTCTAATATTCTTAAGAAGTTCTTGTTGTCTTTCGCGCTTGTCAAATCGGATGAGTTCGAACTCCTCGTTGAGCACATGATTATACAATTCTATTTCGGTTCTTAATGATGAGTTCAGAGCTTTAGCCAGAGCTGTAACTAATTCCTGAACATGACACAGTAAATGGACCTAAACAGTAAGTAATTTTTTTTCTGAGAACTGTGTATAGCGAAAAAAAAAATGCAATGTTGCTTGAAACTATTACAAGATTTTCTATTGCAAATCAAATTTTTGATAAAAATTTCTTTTTATACGGAAGCGTATGCGTTAAAATAAAAGTTGCGAATACACATAATATTGAAACGAGTTAAATAAATTACGTTGCAATACGTGTTGCTGTCCGTCGCATTGTAAACGAAAGCCACGTTACTACCTTCCGATAACAAGTCGGCGAAAACAGTAATATTCGTAGATTTTCTTGTCATGCTGTCTGTGATAACGTATAACCATTGACTGTCAGGTCGAGCCATATTCAGTGTCTTCGCCTATAAAACAACATTTTATTAAATAATTTGCGACTAAACTTAAAATATAACATTTTTAAAGCAAAGTGATGAAAATTTAATAATAATAATAGAATTTATAAGATTTGTATTTTAAATAACACATTGTTTATATAAATGATGTTATTTTGAACATTAAATCTAATAACTTTTACTCAAAATAAATTCTGTGTTATTGTATGTACATAATTACACTTTTATTATATACGCTACAATTTCATTTTTATATTAAATTTTTCAAATAAACGCGTATAACTAGCAAATATACTTAAAAATGATCATCTTACAACTTCCATAACGTCGGCTGCTGTGTCTATCGTGACAATAATGAGAAAACACTTTCCCAACTGCTCTACATGAAAATTCTCAAGCATGTCTTTTATATATTTTCTTCTGGTACGTTCAGAATCAGCATGTTTAAAGGCAAACAACGATCTGGAGACCATGGTGAATTTCTTATTCGGCAATTCGGTCGATATAGCTTTGGTGACTCTGTTTATTGTGTCTCTGTCTACAATAAATTAAAAAAAAAAAAAAAGAAGAAACAAGTTTTAATTGAGAATAACTGAAAAAGAAGGAAGAGAAAGGAAATTGATTAATGGTTGAATTGTAAAAATGTTTTTGTCACCGAATGTGTCATCGTGCAGTATGTTGATGTTGTTCCAAGTCAAGCTGTCAGTTATTCTCATGTCGAAGAGAATCTGAGACAGTTCTTTGCCCGGTAGTATTAAGGGAATAATTACACCTTCCGAATCGGGAAATCGTGGACAATCTCGTTCTTTAAGTAAGCGATATGTAAAATATGTGAATATAATAGTTTTTTAAAAACAATATAAATACAACAATATAAATTCTTTTGTCTCTCTTTTCTCTCGTATTTTTTACATTATCTATTTAACAGATTGTACAATAATAAAACATGTGGGTCACCGGACACCTGTGTGAATCAGCTATAAAATGTGTCACTTTTGGTTTTGACGTAATACACAACGCAACATTGATAAGAGAATTTTAAATCAGCGAGATAACGAGTATATTTGCAAGTAACGTCTTACAATTAGTCACCATCTATAATTGCATGCGTAACACATGCATCATCAAAATCTACATATTTTGCTCAATGCAAACAAAAGAGAGACGTTCACGCATTTTCGTTTCTTTTGTCACCTGATATTGCTAAATGCACGAGATCTTCTTTGCGCACTACGTTGTGCAGATTCCATGTTTGATGACACATTGCTATCGACAGAAGCGCCGTGTAATCTTTTTAAACATATCAGAAAGAAAAGCGTGAGAGAGAAGAAATTAAACAACAAGAAAAATTATTAATCAAAGTTTAACTAAATTGATCAATTTAATTAAACAGAAAGCAAGTATACGTACATATGTGTACACAGACATTATAGTGCTAATTAAATAATTATACATATAAAATAATTTGCGATAAAAGCTCTTCGCTTAACGCGTTTTATTCTCACCTCGAAAATTGCTCGGAGTTTTGTCACGAAAGACGTGCACGTCGATATTACCTATGTGCATCTCATTTTTCGTGATGTTTGTGATAAAATTATAAATGTTTTTCATAGTGTGGTGATAGTCGTTTTTGTTATCAAAGAACGCTTTCTCGACAACGACCGCTGAAGCAAACAATTTTATACGTTATAACTTTAAAAAAAAAAAAAAAAGAAGATCACTGAAAGTCAAGAAGAGAAGCAGAATTGTTCGTACCCATCGAGGCGTTGGCAGATATCAGAGACGGAAATTCATTGAAGGCGTCAGCTGAACTTAAAAACCACGCGAGGAAAAACACGGAGATCATGATCATCGACGGTTCGTATTCGAGACAGGAGTTGCACCAATAAGTCGATATATAAGTAACAACATTGTTCAATGATATATGAATTCATTAGTTTCGTTGATTCATTATTGCTGCGATAACTGAAACTTCGTTAAACTTGGTCGAAACGCAATCGTGAACTGGGCGTGCTCGTTTGATGACTTGTGCGATCACGAAAGGTCGATCTTTCAATAATTTATTAAGAAACGATCGAATCTCATCACACACAACTCGAACAAAATGTATTACTGGTTTGCGGACTTACGTGAACAGAAAAAAAAAAACAAATCACAATGAAAAAAATTATTATATAATGTCATGATATAAAATAATTAATAGTGTATATTATTTGCCCGGTGTGATTATATCTTTATTATGCATTTTTTGTGATATTGTTACTATTTTAATATTATTACATTTTGTAACATTATTTTGTAATATTATTACATGATAGGAAGACAAAAGAAAAAGTGTTAAACGCGTTGCGGTCTACCACTTCTTCTTTGTTAGCGTGATTCGATGTTGATGTGTGATAAGAAAGCTGCATTCTGCTGTAAATGTGTTCTTATTATACGCATTAGAAATATATATAACATTAATCATAGAAATCGTAGAAATCACAGAAACGGAAGTTCATAGAAATCGTAGAGTTTTTAAAATAAGTGATATATATATTTCTTGAACTATTTTTATTTATTTGCAATATATTTATATATTGTAAATTTATTTGTCGTTTTTGATAACAATTTATTTTAATACATTAGGAGTAATAATTTATTACAAAATGCTCAAAATGACTTTCTTCCACACGTACAGACTCTGCATTTTCTCCAATAAAATAAAATAAAATACCATTTGTTATTTTTTTAAATAAATTATAATAAAAAAAAAACCAACAGAAATAGAAATATCCCAAAAATATCTCAATTGGAGGCATACTACTTCTCTTCGAATATTTTATTGTCTCTTTTTTTGAAACAGTCTGTATAATGACAAAAAACAACGATAGAAACGCTTTAAATTTATTGCAACTGCCTTTTTAAAAAATATAACTTTCTGTCACCGGTAGAACATCTTCCGTTCTCATCTATTGAAGAGAATATGTTTGCGTTTTTTTCTTTTTCATTTATTTTAGTATTAAGTAAACTCTTTTCAAGCGCGTAAATTCAAGAAAAATTGCGCGCGCATTATTTTTCTCGATTTTTTGAAAATATTCGATCTATGTAATCGACTATCGATGTCGTGTCGTGTAGATCGATCCAACATTCCGCGGCGGCGCTGTCGTGAGTCCGGAATTTTGTGTAGAACCGTGTGGTACATAGATGTGCGAACACTGCGAGGAGAGTTTGACTGTGTGAACTGCTGTGAACGTGTGTGCGCGCATACATGTAAGATATATATATATATACATATGCATGTACGGGTACATAACGTCGTGCAATATACTACTTTAATATACATATACATCATATCGGCACAACGGCATATCGTCGAATCTCGGTCGTCGTGTTCGCGGTGGTCGCTTGGTGTTTAAACCTAGTGTTAACAGCCGCGTCCTCGTCAACTGTCAAGTGCTCTACGTTACCATGGGCTGAATCTCTCGTATGTCGTGCCGTGCATACGTATATATATATATATATAGTTAAAGATCTGTCAGATCGTACGAGACACAAGAGTGAGAAAATTTATATATTTCCGCAGCTCTCGCGATATTTCGAGAATCAACGACGAGCACGTGACGGCTGATAAAGAAAGTCCAAGTATTTTAACGGTGAAAAAAAATTGTTCATTTCTCTCTCTCTCTTTCTCTCTCTCCCTCTTTTCGCTGGTTGCGTGAACAAAGAGTTCGTTTTCCGCGACCACGAGGAACAAGTTTTCGACCGATTTCGAGGAGAAACTGATGTTTTGATCGCCCGCAATGGAGCCCGAGGAACCTCTAATGCAAGGGATCCTGTTGTTACCGCCACAGGGAATGCTAGGCCAGCTCAAGGTTGGTTCGCATATTTGAGATAACACATAGGATGCTAACCATGCTAATGCGATACGCGGTATCGCGGATGGCGTGTCATATACGCGCGAACGGCTGTTTATTCTCTCTTTTTCCTCTCCTTGTTTTTGCTCTTTATTCTCTCTTTTCTCCTCGTGGCGGATGCACGCAACAGGTGCATACGATACGCAACATGTCTCATCTTTTCCTCTCACTCTGTGTCGTAAAATCAAATAATCGAGAGATTACACATTTTCACGAAGCATGTTTTTCCTCTTTTAATTATCTCACGTATTTATCAGTTTATTTTATATAACGAGAGAAAGTTTCAAGCAAATATACAACAAGACATGAGCACAGATTTTTTTTTACAAATTAATCAAATCAATTTTAAATCAATTTATTTGTGCTTCTAGAAAACATGGCACAAACGATTTTGCCAGCTTTTCAGGACAAGCAACTATGGGATCAAACGTGTAGAAATTTATGACAATCAAGAGGAAGCAATATTACAATCCCATTCCCCACGTATCATCACGCTGGATGCCTGTATAAAAATTGCTCCTAGCAATCAGTCACATGTCTTTACTGTATGTATTTTTTTTTCTGTTTTATGTCAATTTAAATTTTGATTTTTTGATATTTATATTGTGAAAAATCATGCTTCTATTATACCAGGTGGTGATTAAATCAGGAGTGACACACTATTTTGGCTGTTATTCGGAAATAGAAATGACACACTGGATTACAGCATTCCAACTAGTTGCCTTTAAGGATAGTGTATCAAATCAACTAGAAGAAAACAATGATCTGTATTGCACCAGCGGAGAAGGTGTATTTTCTGTGAAAGTTGTTGAGACAGACGCATCTAAGCGATGTGGATTAGAAGCGAGAAATTATACGTTGGTAGTTGCAGCTGCAGATATGAAATTGATGGACGGCGATGTTGTCTTGTTTACCTGGCCGTACAGGTATATTAGAAGATACGGGTACAGAGACGGCAAATTCATCTTCGAGGCTGGAAGAAAGTGCGAAAGTGGCGAAGGTTCTTTTCGTTTAGAACATAGTAGTCAACAAGAAATTTTTCGATGCATGTATGCTAAAATGAGATCCATGAAAAAGTTACTGAACGAGGAGAACAATCCAAGCATAGAATGCAACGATGCTCAGTATCATGCGGCCTTATCTATGGAACCTGGTTCCAGGGCTGCTTTACCTCCTTCTTCGAATAATTCCAGCAACTTAATCGACATAGAATTTTCTACTTCACAAAATTCTCAAAAACAGTTAACTTCGTTGACAAGTATAGATTCAATTTCATCGAGTAGATCGACAAATAAATCGAAGCCCGCCAAACCTCCGCGAAAATATGTGTTTCCTAATTTGTTGGAGAAAAAGAATCCTGATTCAGAATTTCTGGATTTACCCACATGTGGAGAATATAGAACTTTAAGCCAAGCTAATTCGCCAGAATTATCTCACAAGACTATCGGAGGAAGTGTTTCGCACGAGGAGGAAGGGAAAAATCCATACGACTTAGTAGAAATTAGAAATGACGCTTGGAAGACTCATGGCATTGATAACGTGCATCATACTGAACGAATAAATTCGAGTTTACCCGGGGAAAGGAATAAAGAAAACGACGATGATGATATGCAATACGAAATCATGATGCCTATACGGAATCACGATGGGCCATTTCAAAATTCTGTCAAAAACAAAAGTGGTTCTAGCGATTCCGCGATCACCACATCGTCAATGGTAAAAAACGTCACCAAAACGGATGAATCAGATTATGATAAGTTGGAACACTTCGGATCCGCGCCTAAACTTGGA
This sequence comes from Pseudomyrmex gracilis, assembly GCF_002006095.1. Lineage (NCBI taxonomy): Eukaryota > Metazoa > Arthropoda > Insecta > Hymenoptera > Formicidae > Pseudomyrmex > Pseudomyrmex gracilis. The sequence continues at coordinate 3,736 of NW_018021385.1, read as the reverse complement.
TATAAGTATACGAATTCTTCACAAAGCATACATTCCAACACTTCTCACGGACAAAGTTCCAATCTTATTAGTTCAGCATGGTCTAATTACGATATCGTTGAAGACATGTCGGCTGTTAGATTAGCCGACGATAGCCATCTTGGTTACGGAATGATTCGAAAAAAGTTGGATATTTCCGAGACAGTTTCCACTGATAATACCGTAAGTAATCCCCAGCATAAAGTTTTTAACAATAGCGAATATGCAATAGTATCAAAACCAAAACGGGTGTAAGCTATTAAAATTATATATCACATATCAATTCAGAGAGCATTATGACCAATTTTTTAATTTAAATTTGAAAGGAAACTGAGTCTTAATAATCATATGTGCTAGTCTGTATCTCTCTTAGTTATAATAGGATACAAATATTTCTCATTTTACTCTTTTTTTTTTTTTTTTTTTTTTTTTTTTTTTTTAATTTAATACGACAAAATTTGTTTCGTAAATTGTTTTATAAATTAAATGTGTGAGATGCAATATTTACTTTTATCACACAATTATATTTGTATATTATATATTCTATATTTTTCATTTATACGGAAAGACACTAGTCTTATAGATACTTCAAAATATCTGTCTTTTTTTTTTTTATAAAAGATATATTTCATATAATTCTACATAATATTATATAGCTCAAAAAGTGATTAAAATTTTATCTAAATACACTTAATTAATTTATATACATATATATATGTAGCGTGTTAATCCTTTCATTACCACGGGTAATTAAAGTCGTTTGTCATGAAAATCAGTCACAAAGATCAGAATAACGTCACTAGTGCAATCAACAACTTTTAGCTTGTTGACTGCTTGCGCGTGAAATGCACATTTGTGACATGACGGCCGGTTCGGCATGAGCGGTCAGGCGGCTAGATCCGCGCTAGCGAAAGGGTTAAACATTAAAACAATTTAATACCAAATTAATACTAAATTATTATGGAAATTTATATGTTAATTCATATGTTAGATTAAACAGAGAAAAAGAGAGAGAAAGAAAAGTTCTCTTTTATTGATATTAGAATTTTTGTATTAGTGTACTTAGGAATTTATTGTATTAAGGTATTTGTTGCGTAGACTACGCTATTTTACAACTTTCTTTAAATTTGTAATGCGTATTAGGAAATATAAAGAAATTTTTGAACATAAAAAAATCCTACTTCTATTTAATAAAATTCTACTTTCTTTTACTACTTATTTCCACACTAATGAAATAGCCGATAAAATTGATTATAAAGTATTTTGTACAACATATGAGTCGAATTTTGAGATTTTATATCTTTAACGTAGGATTTTTGAATGTGATACTGTCGTGCGATAAATACCTTAATTATATATTACGATCATAAATTTTTATTATAAGTATTATATATTATATTACTTTTTTCTCTGCTCTACCATATAATTTCTATTATTCTAGTTTGTAACCGTTAAAAAATAGATATTTTATGATATTATAGTACATATTTACTTTCCAAGTAAATAAAAATAATTACTCTATCTTCTGATATAAGCTTTTCTATTCAAAAATAACTTTTCAAATATAAATATGTGAGTATTTTTGAATATAATTGAATATATATAAATTTTTTTACCAAAAGATGACTAATAGATCATCACAAGTCTCATAACTTATATTTAATACTATTTAATATATTTTGCTACACACTATATTTCTTATCATCACTGTCAGTAAATAGTATTGTCAATATAATGAAGTTAATTGTATATTGTTGCTCTTTAATGTAAATATGACTAGTTATTATTTCATTGGCATGATTCAAAATAACAAAACAAGTGCATAAAAATGTTATTTCAGAAACATACTGTATATTTAAGTACATATGCGAAAAAAATATTATATACACTGCACAATCATCTAAAGATCTATAAATAGATAAATAAGTAGTAGTTTATATAAACAAATATAATTTTATATATACATATACACATGTGTATAGATAAGATTGAATAATAATATTACTCTTTTATATATTTTTTATTTGCACACAGAATGGTTTTACATACTTGTATATAAAAAAAAAAAGTATTAAGATAATTTTAAGAATTTGTTGAAAAGCCATTTATAATTAGTATGTTCTTTGTGCCAAATGTATGATTTGCCATTGGTAGAAATATTATTACTTATTCGATACATAAATAATTGTGCCAACACACATTCTGAAATAAAAACAGACATGTCAGATCTTATATGTGGAAACAGATGTATAACTTTATGGTAAAACTATATATATTTTTTATAGCCTGAATATTCGGATTAAAAAATATATGTAGACTCCAATATTTAATGCTATTAGAGGTATATTGAAGAAAAATACGAAATATATAGAGAAAAAATTCACATGTAATTTTCTATGTATTTTGATTTGTAAATATGAATAACGTTGATATTTGTAGATAAATTTTATTACAATGTTTCACCATATTTTCATATGCGATATATATTTCTATAACAATATATATTCTTATACATATAAGCAATAATACATTAATACATCAGACTCCTTAGCACATTTTGTATTTGAAAACAAATTTGCGTGTACTTGTCTCTCTGGTTGTATCAGTCAATATAACCAGATTCTTACATACTGCAGATGCACAAATTATGCAATAAATTCATAATAAAAAAAACTATATATATTCTTGCCTGTGTAATTATCCCTGTAATCTAGATAACATTATATAGTTCTTAACGTCAACTTTGTTTGGAATTCATGTGTTTTTCTTCCGAACTATCTTCATTACTTGAATCTTTTAATTCGTTAGCATCTTGCTGATGTAACTTCGACTCTTCGTTAAGAACAGCTTCGTAATAACCATCTTTGTCATTCAATTTTTTTCGTACAGTCTCTCCTTTTAAAGCCATAAGTTTTTCTATATTTATTTTTTGATTTGTCTCCGAAAACCATCCTAGATTATCAGCAATAAGATGATTGTTCTTGCAACCTTCACATCTTACTATTACCACTCCCTTATCATATGCCAACTTTGATATTAGTTTACTGTTTCTTGTTTTGCATTTTTTGCATGTGAACATTAACTTTAGTTTGTTTTCTAATTTAATTGACACCTTGCAATCATCACTTTTATAAGCAGGCCGATTGTGATGACATGTTCTGACGATCGTGCTTGATAATTGATTCGTTTTACATACACTTGGTAAAAGACCGTGATGCACGGATCGGTTGCACGCTAATTGCACACCAAAACGAAAAGTTCGCCACATGGAAAACATACTAGATTTGTATTTTTTTCAACACTATAATTATATTTTACCTAAACCATACGCTTTTTAAAAAAAATTACAAGACTGATGATCGCGTCACATGTTTTGGTTTGGAGCAATATTGGATCATCGTCACGTCACATGTGCTACATGAGTGGTGCCAGAGAGAAGCCTGGTCCATAAGAAAATGTGTAATCACTTTTTCGCCCCGTAAACTAGCGCATGTCCACGGGTGGTACATATTGGAACTACGCAGCCAGTCCACGAGCGACATGTCGGTGCGCTATGTCCACTGCGTGCGGTTCTATTCTGTGCTATGTGCACGCGTCCAAATGGTCACCTTCTTCAGGCGTGTGAGTATATTCGCGAGCGTGGATTTGATTTCTTTTGAAATTTAAAATGATCGGTCTCGCGATGAAAAGATACGAAAGGAGAACAGAAAAGGATTAA
>NW_018021384.1:60191-61773 GCF_002006095.1 Pseudomyrmex gracilis | reverse complement strand
CTTTTTTTCGGAGGAGGTACTATGTCACTGTCTTCATTAGATTTTTGCTCTCCATCAGGTGAAAAAGATAAAACTTTTTGTGACAAATTTGACGCAAGGGCTACAGGCTGTACAATGGGAGATTTTCCATATATCTCATCCATCTCATTATAATATTTGCATTTCTTATACGATGCTCCCGACTTTGAATTGTGATCTTTTACTTTAATATAATTTTTTCTTAAATTTTTCCATTTATTTTCGATTTGTTTCACAGTATACGTATAACCTTTTTCTTTTAGACAATCGCCAATTTTTTTCCGCACAATATTATTCTTTATTTCATCATTCTTAAATAAAGGAAGATGACCTTTATATAAACAAAAAAAAGCATAATAGCTGAATGTTCCCAATGTGTAGCTATAATGAGAAATAAATACATAAGAATGATAATTGTGAATATGTAAAACCAATACTAAAAATATGTGACATATTTAAGCATATATAATTAAAATATCTTTTAACTCACCAAATTGGTCTTTATCACTGTCAGAGATATTTTCAACATTTACCAAGCAATTGTAGGTAACGTTTTCACTTAAATCTGTAAGTATTATCAACAATGTTAATGTATAATTTTATAATTGTTAAATACTTAAGAAATGTTATAATAAATACTAAAAATCAACATAATTTCTTAAGACTGATCAGACTATGCATTGAAGATTGTAATTGAACATTAAAGATTGAAATTTAATCAAGAAACAAAGAAATCTTAGCTTATTTTGTTCCAATCTTAATTTTTTAATTTCCAAAGTATAGTCTAATACAAGCTTTAAAGAATTAATACAAACAATTAATGATTACTACATTTACTTTTTTTAGACAGTCATCTGAAGATATATCTTTGGGATTTAATTTAAAGAATTCCCGTACTATCGGTATATCGGGTACTGCAAAGACATTATTATCTACAAAAATATGTGAAGAAATAAAAGTATAAACAATAATATAAATACATATTAAAAATATATCTCACTACTGTATCTATAGTGTATTAACAATATACACAAATGTATTCTTTAAAATGTAATATGCAATATTAAAATATATACACTATTTATAATGTTTTAAGTAATATATTTTTTTCGAGAACTAGTGTGATTATCTAACCTTAATAATGTTTAATAAAAATTGCATTTTTTACTTACCTCGTCCATAACCCAAAATGATTCATTTTCTTTTAATGGTAATCCACCATCGTTGACAATAAACGTATGCACATTTTCAAGCAATGGAATTACAGCCATTATTTGATAAATCGCGTGCGATTTATCAAATAATGAAATAACGAAATTCATTCACTAACGTACACTGAGAGAAAAAAATAGTTGCAGTTACCACAATTTTACTATAATTTATAGTGATTTAAGGTGCCAACTATTTTTTTATAGTTATTTTAACAATGCGCCTTATAGTTGATTNAATAATATATTATTGTTGCCATAGCTTTAATATGCATTCATACAACCATATGCATGGTTTCATACACTATAACTTGTGATTTATGTATAGTAAGTTGTACTATAAATATGATAATAAG
>NW_018021384.1:52817-54476 GCF_002006095.1 Pseudomyrmex gracilis | reverse complement strand
TCCGCTCCGCTCCAGGGGGAATCTTGTATTCTCCGCCGGGTAAACCGGCATCCTTTCCGCTCCGCTCGGGGAATCTTCCGATTCTCCGCCGGGTAAACCGGCTCTCTTTTCCGTTCCGCTCGAGGAATCTTTCGATTCTCCGCCGGGAAAACCGGCACTCGTTCCCGCTCCGCTCGGGGAATCTTCCGATTCTCCGCCGGGTAAACCGGCTCTCTTTTCCGTTCCGCTCGGGGAATCTTTCGATTCTCCGCCGGGAAAACCGGCACTCTGTTCCGCTCCGCTCGGGGAATCTTCCGATTCTCCGCCGGGTAAACCGGCTCTCCTTTCCGCTCCGCTCGGGGAATCTTTCGATTCTCCGCCGGGAAAACCGGCGCTCTTTCCCGCTCCGCTCGGGGAATCTTCCGATTCTCCGCCGGGTAAACCGGCTCTCTTTTCCGTTCCGCTCGGGGAATCTTTTGATTCTCCGCCGGGAAAACCGGCACTCTGTTCCGCTCCGCTCGGGGAATCTTTCGATTCTTCACCGGGAAAACCGGCTCTCTTTTCCGCTCCGCTCGGGGAATCTCTCGATTCTCCGCCGGAAAAACCGGCTCTCTTTCCGTTGGAGCCGCTTCAGGGGAATCAGCGAAGCGTGGATATAAGAAAAGCCTAGCGACGCAAGATCGCTCCGAACGACAAAGTTACTTTTTCGGAAGAAAAGTAACTTTCCAGCATTGTAAATATTTTCCTCGCAACCGATAAAACTCGGTTGGTGATCCGACCGCCCGTAAATCTCTTTTCTAGAAAAGAGACTTTTATCGCGAAAAAGACAGTTCTCGCGGTAACCTGCGTTGCGAGCGATACAGCGGCACTCACGCGTCAAAACATCTAGCCGAGGCTCACGAGCGGCCTTGACCGAGGCTTTCGCGTTTAAAGTACCAGCCGTCTGCCCGGAATTTAGTTTTTATACATAGACTCAAGCAGACCGGCTGAAAACGTGACTTACTCGCACGCATTTCAGAGAATCCGAAATAGATTCCGCAGCATATTATTCTCAGTATTCTTTTCTTGTACATATTATTTTTATTTTGTTGTTTTGCTTTGTTGAATAAATTTAATTCGTTACTTTAAATCACCGAGTTCACTCACTCTTTACCTGTTCCTGGAATCCGACGAGCTACTCCGCACAATTTAAAAGATACAAAACAACGGGATATTTTCTCACGAAAAAGTAGAACCGTTACATGGCGCCCGAACAGGTGATTTCATATTAAAATTCGGTCGTTACCTAGCGCCCGGATATATAAATTATAGCAGGATAAAAGAGAGTGACTCGGATACGTTGCAGCTACATTATAACCACACGGGAGGTTTAGTAGCGATTTCCGGTTTGTTTTTTTTTTGTTTGTTTTTTTTTGTTTGTTTCTGAGCTGTTTCAGTAACCGAAACCCAACGATGGCTTGGATTCAAAAGCTGTCGAAAGACCAGCTGATTAACGAGCTGGCGAGTCGTGAGATANACTCGTCAGGAACAATTGAGGAATTACGACAGAGACTCAGAACATACTCAAGGGAAAATGCAGTACACCCGGGAACGGGAAACGAAGTACAAAATCCACCGGTACCTCCACTGACGGCACTTGACACGGGGAAAGCATTAAGTCAACTACGCAAGTGGGGGGTA
>NW_018021384.1:44320-48032 GCF_002006095.1 Pseudomyrmex gracilis | reverse complement strand
TAACAAAACGTGTACCGACTTGTTGGTATAAGGTTCGCTGATATTACCTTTTATAAAAAACTTGTATTTTGTACAATGTTCATGTTTNCAACTGGCGCGAGCTTGAAAACTAATGTCACCAATCCGTGTACTTTCTGCAAAGCACTCATGGTCTTTGAAAGCAAGTACACATTTAGGATACTGAATTTTAAATTCATCATTAAAAGCATCGGTNCATCCCTTCAATAATGTTTTACCACCATTCCAAAATAGTTCGAAAAATTTCCGAGGAAGAACAATCTGTTCACCTTCTTGCCAGTTAGTTAGTTCACTAGACTTCTGTGTTTCTTGTACAGAATTAATTTCAGTATTACTTATAATGCACTCATTAACAAGAAAACTATTGTCATTCAAGCACTGAAAAGTTTCGGTAAAATCAGAAATAATGTCAGTACTTGACAAATTTGTTTCTGATTTTTCGTATTGCACAGAATTACTAACATTATCACAAATATATTTGCATACGAACTTGCAACATCTTGAATATTGTTCATTAGTCTCTCATCAATAAGTTGTTTTATTATATTGCTACACCTCTGAAATCTATAATAACATGTTCGTACATATTTATCAACTGTTCGATCACATGCACCGGCAGGTAAAATATTACGACATAATATGTGCCACAGCGTTTTCTTCCGTGTGTAACTTTCTTTATATAATAAGTCTAAAAAGTCATCGATTTTTCTTGATGCAACATTAATGATTGCACATGCTAAATCTGTGTTTGAAATTTGCGTCATGATTGCTAACTCATGAACATCAAGANATGANACTATCAAAAAACACTACCTTGACCAAAAACGTCTAAAACGTCGCAAAAAACTTTCGCACAACATGTTCAGACGCGAGTCGCGAGTAAGAATAATAAACTGAGCAACCGCTACCCCCTCTCCGTCGCCGCGATAGAGCGAGACAACGAGAAAACAAAAAAGGATNACCGTACCAGGCAGGGGGCTCATGCAATTCCGGGTAATGCCGTTCGGTTTGCACTCGGCACCAGCAACATTCCAACGCTTGCTAGACACGATCTTAGGACCTGAATTGGAACCGCACGTATTGGTGTATCTAGACGATATAATCGTCACCAGCAAATCATTCGAACAGCACCTGACACTGCTAAAAGAGGTGTTTCGACGACTTCGGGAGGCAAAACTGAAGCCAAACCCGGACAAATGCCGATTCGGCCGAGAAAGCCTGAAATATCTCGGACATGTAATTGATCAACACGGGATCCACACAGATCCAGAGAAAATAGTGGCAATAACAGAGTGGCCGACACCAACAAACCTCAAGAAAGTAAGACAATTTCTGGGGGTAGCCTNCTGGTACCGCAGATTTATAAAAAATTTTGCGACGATCGCGGCGCCGTTAACACAACTCACCAGAAAAAACATCAAATGGCACTGGGAGGACGCTCAAGAACAGGCATTCCGGAAATTAAAACAGATATTAACCACCGCACCGGTACTAGCGTGTCCAGATTTCACGAAGCAGTTCGTACTACAAACAGACGCAAGCACACACGGGCTAGGGGCAGTCTTAACACAAAATTCGGAAGAAGGCGAACGAGTAATTGCTTACGCCAGCCGAACGCTCAATGGTGCCGAGAAGAATTACAGCGCAACCGAGCTTGAATGCCTCGCCGTCGTATGGGGGATTCGACGAATAAGAATGTACCTAGAAGGATACAAATTCGTCGTGATAACCGATCACCAGTCGCTGAGATGGTTACAACGACTGGAGGAACCAACCGGCAGGTTAGCCCGGTGGCTGTTCGAATTACAACAGTNCACATTTGACGTGAAGTACCGGAAAGGCACATTAAACAAAGTGGCAGACGCGTTGTCNAGAAAAAACGAACTCTGTAACATCCAGAGAAATAAACCGTGCAAATGGTACAATAAAATCATGGCAAAAATGACGGAATCTCCAGAAAATCTACCAGACTACCAAATTCGCGACGGAAAGCTCTACAAACACGTGCTACACAGCCTCGATTTTCGAGAAACGNAACCGGAGGAGCAATGGAAACGCTGCATTCCCACGGGGGAACGACCAGAAATCATCGCACGTTTTCATGACGAACCGACCGCAGGTCATCTGGGGGCAGCAAAAACAATAGCACGTGTGGCTCAGCTATATTATTGGCCANGCATGTTCCGAGATATACTAAAATATGTCCGGACATGCGAGAATTGTCTGCGTCACAAGGTTCCGCCAACAAAACCAGCCGGGAAACTCCACACCGAACCGGTAAATGCACCTTGGCAACAGGTAGCCATTGACCTTATCGGTCCACTACCAAGGTCAAGCCAAGGATGCATTTGGTTGCTAGTAATGCAGGACCGATTTACAAAATGGGTGGAGCTGAAGCCACTCCGCAAGGCCACCGGTTCAGCTGTAACAACAGCATTTTACGAACAGATCGTGCTACGACATGGNTATATATATATATATATATATGTATGTATGTATACAGTTTTATATTATACGTCGATAGATATATAATATAAAAAATCCCGCTCGAGCGACAAAAAACAATTTGTTTATTACTTGTTACTGCAAACGGCCAGCCGGCTGACAATTTGCACAATTATTCTCTAAACTGTTGTAAATGTAAAAGATACCCAACTTTTAAGCAGCACAAACATCTTCAATTTAAAAAAAAATGTCAAACTTTGTAACGGTTTAAAAAGCGCTATCCCGCTCGAGTGACAAGAAACATTTGTTTATTACTTGTTAATGCAAAGGACCAGCCGGCTGAGAATTTGCACAATTAGTCTTTGATTTGTGGTAAATGTAAAACATAAACAAATTTTAGGGAGCACCAACATCGTCAATGTTAAAAAAAATGTCAAACTTTGTAACGGTTTAAAAAGCGCTATCACGATCGAGTGACAATAAACATTTGTTTATTACTTGTTAATGCAAAAGACCAGCCGGCTGAGAATTTGCACAATTATTCTTTGATTTGTTGTAAATGTAAAAGATAAACAATTTTTAGGCAGCACGAACATCTTCAGTGTTATAAAAAATGTCAAACTTTGTAACGGTTTAAAAAGCGCTATCACGATCGAGTGACAATAAACATTTGTTTATTACTTGTTAATGCAAAGGATCAGCCGGCTGGAAATTTGCACAATTATTCTTTGATTTGTAGTAAATGTAAAAGATAAACAATTTTTAGGCAGCACGAACATCTTCAATGTTAAAAAAAATGTCAAACTTTGTAACGGTTTAAAAAGCGCTATCNCNNTCGAGTNANNANAANNATTTGNTTATTANTTGTTAANGCANANGACCAGCCGGCTGAGAATTTGCACANTTATTCTTTGATTTGTTGTAAATGTAAAAGATAATCAAGTTTTAGGGAGCACGAACATCTTTGGTGGTACAAGAAATGTCAAACTTGTTAAGAAGCGTTAAACCGCTCGAATGACAACAAACATTTGTTTATTATTNGTCACCGCAAGCTAACAACCGGTTGCAACTTCGCACAAATATTGTTTGTAATGGTATAAACGCAGTAGACGGTCAATTTTTAGAGAGCATGAACATTTTTGTTGTTGAAAAGACTTTCAAATTTTTTAAGATGCGCTTTTTCGCTCAAGTGACGAGAGTTATTTGTTTATTAATCGTTAATGCAAGCAAACAACCGTCTGCAAATTTT
>NW_018021384.1:35063-43755 GCF_002006095.1 Pseudomyrmex gracilis | reverse complement strand
ATGTAAGAAATATTTAAATAATGTATTTTTGTTTTAAATATATAATTAATATGTTAGGAGAATACAATAATGTTTACGTGCGCAAGAAAAACAGGTTTAGTTGGTAAGAGTTCCGGAAATTTAGGTTTTTTAAAATCGGCCGTGCGGCCCTGCATTTCGGCGGTTCCGGGCTAAGTCTCCGGGCCAACTTCAGCTTCATTACAACAGTGGAAGGGATGCGCACAAAGCAACGAGCAAGTGTAATGCGCATTTCTTTGTAAGATAAGAAGAAAGTAGAATTTTTTTTTACTATAGGCTTTAACATTGATTTTTTATGGTCTTATAATCTTTGTACAGGTTATATCTATCCCTGTAAGATGTGTATTGTAGTATATTATGTAGTATACTCATATAGGCGCTTTCCAGCTACGTACACAGGCGACACTGTGTAACATAGTGTCCACTAGTGTGAGTGAGACACACTGATACGCTCTTTCTCACACTAATGAACACTGTGTTACACAGTGTCGCCTGTGTACGTAGCTGGAAAGCGCCTTATATAAATTCAAATCTGTAATATGTGTGTATCTATATATACACACCATTACAAGTCTGTAGGATAAAGAGAAATTAAAATTGTAATGTTGTCTTCTACTGTGGGCTTTACAATTGTTCTTTTATGTCTCATAATATTCTGATAAGTTATATCTATTCTTGCACAATGTGTATTTTAGTATAAATATTTTTATTTATAGATCTATAGAAACTTATGTATGTATTGCGATGTTTTTTTTTCCGTACGCCGCTGAGAAAAACAGGCAAGGCGAGGTGGTCGTCTAAGCGATTGCTCGTGTCTTTTTGCGAGAGTCCGCCAGGTTCTTGAGTCTGCCGGAAAGAGAGAGATGATAAGGATGGGCGCCAGATACGTGTTAGGCCTGTTTTACAATACAGTCGTAAGCTGTAAGTTGTAAGATATTGACCAATCACAGATAAGTCACAGAAGAATACTCGATTGTGATTGGTCAATTTCTTACGACTTACGGCTTACGACTGTATTGTAGAACAGGCCTTACACGTAGCAAAGTTCGGGGCGTCTCGAATTAAACCCGGGCCGGCTAGCTCTGCACCGAACGGAGAGGGGCGGAATAGATGTTGAGGGAGTTAGAATTCGGGAGAGCTCGAAGGAAAAGAAAACAATAATGACACAAGAATTGCAATAAAAAAAAAGTACCAATTTAATAAGTCTATTCTTAGGGTTCACAAGTTAAAGTAAAATGAATGCGGTTAACAATCCGAAGCTAAGAGTACAGATGATCGGAGATAAATCAGAAACGAAATAGTATAGTCTTATACGAGATCAGAGAACGAAACAAACGCAGTCTATCTCCGATAGAATCGTATAATATAACGCGCTTAGAGTTTTTCTACCCGGACGGCGGTGCAAACAAGTTAAACACTTCACTCGCGGGCCGGGCTCACTAGCCTTAGCCCGCCGGGTCAACGACCGGCTTTGGCAACAAACACCGAGTCAGCTGATTACAATAACAACTCTTGATGTTGGCACGATCGGTGTATCACGAGTCGAGTTCACGCACTATATCGTACTGCAAGCAGTAATTAACTACGAAAGATGCCGTCAGCGGTGTCGCGACTTCGTCCGATAGCACCTGTTATATGCGTTTTCGGAATTAACGAAATCCCGCGAAATCCAATAGCCCTTACGACCGAACCGATCTCGGTTAGCCTTTACCTTTCCTCCGATAATCCGCCAGTACCTATCAACGCAATCGGTAGCAACGCAAGTTAAGTCTTTCTAAGGAGATCTTTCTATGCGGGGGTAAGAGCCAAGATAATTCAGTTACTCCGCGAAGCGCTTATAACGAGCTTTCTCAGGGACCGTGTCGCGACGCAATTTTGGCAGGGAAGATCTGCTCGCCGCCTGTCCCCGGCTATTTGCGGGTCCCGCCGACCCGATTACGACTGCTCGACCAAACTTGAATTGAAATAACGGACTGAACTCTCAGTCCACCGCGAGAAACAAAAGACGGACGACGCAGTATCCGCGAGTCGTTTTTACGAGTCGTGGAATGAGTGACGTACAGACAGCGTCATTAATTCGAAGAATAGGCGCGGGNATCGGAGGGCAAGCGGGGCGGTTGCTCGTAGCGCCAACGGGCGCCGNAGAAATATTTAAATAATGTATTTTTGTTTTAAATATATAATTAATATGTTAGGAGAATACAATAATGTTTACGTGCGCAAGAAAAACAGGTTTAGTTGGTAAGAGTTCCGGAAATTTAGGTTTTTTAAAATCGGCCGCTGCGGCCCTGCATTTCGGCGGTTCCGGGCTAAGTCTCCGGGCCAACTTCAGCTTCATACCGTTGTAGCATGCTGTAAGTGGCCTATAATTAACTGCATACGCTTGTTGAACGATATTATAGGTTTGTTCGTGTCGCATATAGGTACACATGTGTGTTTCCAGATTTGGCTTTATATATAGTATATAATGTGATATACAGGGTGTCCCAGAATTGCCGTACAATCTCTCGTAGGCAGGTAAAAAGAGTAAACCTGAGTCGAAAAGTCCTATACTATTTTGCTAGATTCGCAATAGTTATCGAGATGTTAATTACTAAAGATCCGCGAATAAGCATGCATCGGGCCGTCTCACGCGCGTAAGACAGCCCCCGGCGCGCTTCGCGCGCTCGCGGTTGTTACTCGTAGCAACAGTACGGGAGGAACTACTATAACAGCATATACTATATCATATACATAATGGAAGATGGAAAATAACGATGGCCGAACTCGAAAGCGTAGATGTTTTATTTTGATTAGCAAATTACGAGTAATAACTCGCATGTTTTGCTAATCAAACTAAATAATTCTAATACTGAGATGTGTTAATACTGAGTCTGTTTACTTATTTATTTATTTATTTAGCCAATCATACTTTGTGCTTCGCGGCGCTGTGATTGACGGCGGCCACGAGCGTATCGGCAACTCATCGACGCGGGCCCTTTTCTGGCTGTATCGACCCGTTCTGTTTGATTCCATCTGTAGATGAACTTGCTCATCTTCCTGCGTCACGGGATTGATAACTCCACAGGGAGCCCCGCTTCAATTTTTGCGGAGTCGGAGTGCTAGCGTCTCCCGTTTTCTGGTCCGTTGACATTGTCGCCGAGCGCCTTGTGACTACGAGGCCCTTACGCCCCTGTATCGATGTTTGTCTCTATCGTCTCTCCTTGTCGCTCCTCTACGTCCGACGCTACGTGTCGTGAGCTACTCTTTCTCTCTCTCCACGCCTAGATAAAGCACAAAATAATTGCCAAGCGGTTCGCACAGCAGAATCACAAGTTAAATGCGCTCAAATGCCAAAAATAATCTAAAAATAACGCAAATAAAAATTAGTACAGATCGCAACACCTCAATCATGGATAATAAACGGTATAGGCGCCACTCGCCTTTGCTAATATACGCGTGTTTGCTTGTCGCGCCCATCCTAACGAGCTGCTCTCCCTTAAATCGTAGAAGACGCAAGCCCATCGCCTTCCGTGCCAGCCGGAATTATGTCTTTGTGACGGACACAAAAAGTGTCACGTCACACTGTTTATACCTCAGTACGAAATTCCATTTTTGAAATGTGAACACGAAGTACGCGCGTTTGATGTTACTGAACAACGATCTTGTGGTGGAATTAACAGATGAATATGCATTCTTTTGTTTTCTTGCGTTTTTTCGCGTTCACCAGCATTAAGCGCGCATACACGTGTTATATTCTATCATGTTATATCGTGCTCTAACTACAAAAATGGCATATAGCGCAGACAAATATACAGATGATTATCCTATATGGAGAAACCAGAGGAAGTACTCTTGCCGCGGCTCTGCTTTACGCAGGGCGATTTCCCGGTCGTGAGAGACATCCGACATCGAATGTCATATTACGATGTGTGCAACGTGCGCGAAAAACAGGTTGCGTATTACCGCATCATCACAACGCTGGTGCGCTACAACTGCGCATTCCTGTTAACAAGGAAGAAAGGATTTTGAGACATTTTGAAGAAAATCCTGGAAGCAGCGTGCACCGTGCAGCTTACGCGCTCGGTGTCTCGAAATCTTCGGTGCACCGATGTCTGCGATATAACAGACTACGTCCGTTTCCTTATCAAAAAGTTCAACAACTTTTACCGGGAGATGAGGAACAACGCGTCTATTTTTGTGAAGGTAATTGTATTGTTGTCATTTAAAACCTTATTTTTATACTTATTTATTATCGATGAAACAGGATTTCTCGCGCAGTGTCGGCAGAATCCTCTTTTTCCCGACCGCATCTTGTGGACGAACGAAGCAATCTTCACTCCAAACGGCGTGTTTATTTCTCGCAATTTTTTATTGTGGGATGAAGAGAACCCATACGCCGTTCGGCAAGGCGCGTTTCAATATCGTTACGCAATTAACGTATAGGCTGGAATAATAACGGACCAAGTCCTAAGTAATAAGTTTTATGAAGTAAATAAATCTCTTGTTTTCTTTTTCTCGTAGTTTTTTTAAATAACATTTTTTTAACAATTTTCAGATCGGTCCCTATATTCTCCCGCATTGATTGAATGGAGAAATATATGCGCATTTCATTAAAAATCAGCTGCCCGTACTTTTGGAGAATGTTCTTTTCTGTGTACAGGCAACAGCTGATTTTCCAACATGATGGAGCACCAGGTCACTTTAGTCGTAGAGCTCACTTTAGTCGATGTTCTAAATGCGCATTACACTGATAGGTGGATGGGTCGTAATGGTCCGATTATCTAGCCGGCGCGGTCGCCAGATCTGAATGTGTTAGATTACTTTGTTTGGGGTTACATCAAACAGTTAGTCAAGCATAGACGTGATGACGAAGAAGATGCAGTACGAAAAGCAATTCTCGCTGCATTTAACTCGATTACTCCAGAAATGGCGCACCGCGCGACCCGTAATATTATTCAAAGAGCAGAACTTTGTTTTCAAAACCAAGGTTCACACTTCAAACAATTAAATTAAATCATGAGAGTGGATTATACCTATTGGGGACACCAGTATAAAAAAAAATGCGCCAAGCTCTCTATCGCAAAGTGGTGGAAAAATGATAGCACGGTGCTTATGAAATGTAATCATTTAAAAAACAAAAAAATAAAAATATTTCTTATGTACGTTTAATTTGATTAAATAGTACTTTGTAAATATAGTTATAATATTAATATTAATTATTATAACATTAAAAAAAAAAAAAATTTTACTAATAAAATATAATGTAAATAATATTGAAAATTATTTTTGTATGTAACAAACTAGAATGGATAAATTTATTCAATTTAAAAAAATAACTTTATGTGTCCGTTGCGGATTTTTGTTCTGAACGATTTTTATCTGCGCGAACTTGTACGTGCAGGTTAACAAGTGCGTGCCGATAAGCAAAAGAGAACGTAATTTTTTTTTGAAAACAAAGAACGATTTATGACTCGGGACAAAGCGCCCGTTACACCTACATGTTCGTGAGGGGTTGACAAGAGCGTGCCGTACAAAAGAGAACATAGGTATTTCGAAGATGAAAGATATAATTTATGACTCGAGCGTACTTGTTCGCGCGAGAAACTTCGAGAAAATTCTACGCGAGTTTTCGATATTCAATGTAGACTATAATGTTTCTAAAATTGTGTGAAGAGTTAGGAATAGGTTTCTTGAAAAGAATAACAGAAAACAACATAGTACAGTTATTCGATATAGATATATTTCTAATACATAAAAGAAAATACAAGATTACAGTAGATTATTTTTTTGTTTTACAAGTACAGTATTGAATGTAGTGTTCAGGAAAGCAGGTTTGTACATTGTTGGATTTCGTAGAAAATATTTTACAAAATAAACATACAATTAATTTGTCGTTGGCGTCAAAATTTCCAAAAAACAGTTGTAAAAATTAGGAAAGGCTATATCCGTGAGCCATAAAATAGAGAAACACACAGCAATAATGCCCGCATGTTTGCGAGAAATATCCTTGAAGTTGAGTCGTGTTCCATGTGTGCGTTGCGGAGTTTCTTCGAAGTCGCAAAAGGAAGCGGGAATCTGACGGCGGTATTCTATAGCTGTCGAAGTAGGTGGCGTGTCTGTTTCAATCGAGGAAGAAGCCAACTTAGTGGGTTCCTGGTTGATTGTGATTGTCTGTGTTAGCGACAATTGCTATCCACTTTGTCCACACCCTGAGCAGTTTGTCGGCTGGATAAACTCCCGTATGTCCAGATATTTGCAGTTGTCGCAAGACTTGCAATATTTCTTTCGTATTCATTATTTTGATACAGATAGTCGCGAGAATGCGGAGTTAATGGAGTGTATTTCTCTTGTACCTCTGTTTGTACAGCGGCGTTGTTTAGGCAAGAAGTTTTTGGTAGGCAATCGACTTTACTGCGCGTATCTTTTTCTTCTGTTAGTTGTTCTTTTTTCTCCTTTTCCTTTGTTTTGATGTCGTCAGATCATGCTAATCTCATCGCTGACAAAGCCGCTATCGAAATGTTCTTTTTCCTCAAGTACAACGCTGTTTAGGTTTAACCAACGTTTAACGGAAAAGCGTTACGTAAAACGCACCTAATGTCAGATGAGCAAACTCCGTGAAACGAACACTATGATATGTTCTCTTTGCTTTTCGAGATGGATTTGAACGACGGAAAGAGCTTCCAGATTATATATGTTTTTAGACATAAGCTTTTCTAAGAAATCCATGTTTTCTTTGCCTCTGGTGTAGATGACGGAAGGGTTATTGGTGACTTCTTGAAGATGTCTCGTGAGATATTTGAGATTGGTTTCACCGTCAAACCATTCAATACCATGATAAATTTGTGTAAGCCAATCGTTGCATCGTTTTGATTTTTGTAGTAATTCGGTGAACGAGAACAGAAGCATCAAAATCCAGTTTCCAAAAATTGATTGGTCTATCGCGACATACGCCACTTTTTTGAAATAAATTTATACACAACCCCGCGAAATTCTTGCATTTTTATGATCACAGCACCTTTATACTCGGACATCGTGAAAACGAAGCGAAGATATTGGAGACTAGGATGAAACTAAAATTTTTCCACAACACGCTTGCGCCAAATGCGTAGAAAAGTGGAAAAAATAGTGGGGGGAAAATATCTTTGTTTTACGCATGTGCGAGAATATGATTATCCGTTATAATCTACAATAATTTGGCGCGAAGAATCGATTTCCAAAACATTGTCGAATTCCGCATGACCAAAACAGTTAATATTCGTTTCGAGAGCTTTATCGAACCGTGTTTCAATTCGCAAACTACCGTGCTTCACGAGATTCCAATGTTCGACGCAATTGGCCGATACATTGGGAGTGAGATCAAAAGCAAAGAGTGTGCATCTGTGAGCATAAGCATCTCTGCGTATAACATTGCCTTCGTTTAGAAAATGAATACCCGTTCCTGAGAAAAGAGTATAAAAAACCTCGATGTAGAGAGAAGAATCCTTTGAAAAAGAAGGTTGAACCGGTCTAGTAGGGACTTGCATTCCAATGACGTAAAGCGACAGAAAATTTATATTAAAGTTTTTAAAATTATATGTGTGTATTGCCTGGGCTAGCCCAAACCGATGTTGCAGGATGTTGTGCAGTACAAAACAATGTTGCAGATAAGTTAAACGTTTCGACTATTTATTTAGTCATTTTCAGTAAAACTGTAATACAATTATTTTATTTTACACAATTGTTGATTACTTTTAATACCACATTATTACGTACAAATAAAGAAAACTATTATAATGAAAAACGCACCTGTGTACACTTCTAGATTACAATGATTAAATGTGTGTGTGTATTGTTTGAATGTCTAGTATAAACTGAGAGTCAAAACATATAAAACGGTTGTCAGATAAACATGGTAAGTCATTATATGATATTTGAGAGTCAAAGGATTTTATCAATAATCGGTAAATAAGATTTGTCAAGTAAGTCTGGGTCTGTCATAATATTTAAAGTGTTTTCCTTCATTTTTATATGCAGCATTTCTGAAGTGGTGCGTTTATAGTACTTCGTTTCTTTATTTAAAACCTGCACTGATTTCCAGTAAAAATTATGTCCAGTAGTCAAACAATGTTTGGATAATGCTGACGTTTTGGACTTCTTTTTAACGTAATTTATATGTTCTTTGATTCTTGTACACAATTGTCTACCAATTTGTCCGACATAGCATGCTTGGCATGATTCACATTCTATGTGATATACAACAATTTTATTTTGTTCTAATGGGACCGGATCTTTGTGTATTTTAATATATTTATTTAAGCGAGATATACATCTATATGCTAGTCTAATATTCATTTTATTGAAGTTGTAAGAAAGAGTATTACATTGTTCACCTGCAAACGGTATTACAAAATGTAAATTGTTTAATTTAGTGTTAATTAGTGTTTTGAGTCTTTTATTAATAATTTTGAAAATGATATTTATTGGATAAAAGTTTTCTATAAGAATTTTGATGCACAATTTTAAGTTTTTTTTTATGAAAAGATGGATCTGACAGTAACAACGCTCTATCTACAAGAGTGATTATTGTACCAGTCTTATGACACAGGGGGCTGTTTGACAAAAAATGTAAGTACCTGCCAGAAAACGTTGGCTTATGATACCAGTCACAAAGCAACTTATTTCTTTTGATGATGATAAGTGTGTCTAAAAAACT
>NW_018021384.1:28198-32633 GCF_002006095.1 Pseudomyrmex gracilis | reverse complement strand
GACCTTCGGAACTCCAATGGGATCCCCTCTCTCACCTATAATAGCAGACATTACGATGCAAGACATAGAACTAAAAGCACTAAACACATTAAAATATAATATTCCAATATATTATAGATATGTCGACAACATTATACTATCAGTACATAAAGACAAAATTAAAGACGTTCTCAATACATTCAATTCCATCCATCACAGATTGCAGTTCACATGCAAATTTNAAGTGGACAATTGTATNAGTTTTTTAGACACACTTATCATCATCAAAAGAAATAAGTTGCTTTGTGACTGGTATCATAAGCCAACGTTTTCTGGCAGGTACTTACATTTTTTGTCAAACAGCCCCCTGTGTCATAAGACTGGTACAATAATCACTCTTGTAGATAGAGCGTTGTTACTGTCAGATCCATCTTTTCATAAAAAAAAACTTAAAATTGTGCATCAAAATTCTTATAGAAAACTTTTATCCAATAAATATCATTTTCAAAATTATTAATAAAAGACTCAAAACACTAATTAACACTAAATTAAACAATTTACATTTTGTAATACCGTTTGCAGGTGAACAATGTAATACTCTTTCTTACAACTTCAATAAAATGAATATTAGACTAGCATATAGATGTATATCTCGCTTAAATAAATATATTAAAATACACAAAGATCCGGTCCCATTAGAACAAAATAAAATTGTTGTATATCACATAGAATGTGAATCATGCCAAGCATGCTATGTCGGACAAATTGGTAGACAATTGTGTACAAGAATCAAAGAACATATAAATTACGTTAAAAAGAAGTCCAAAACGTCAGCATTATCCAAACATTGTTTGACTACTGGACATAATTTTTACTGGAAATCAGTGCAGGTTTTAAATAAAGAAACGAAGTACTATAAACGCACCACTTCAGAAATGCTGCATATAAAAATGAAGGAAAACACTTTAAATATTATGACAGACCCAGACTTACTTGACAAATCTTATTTACCGATTATTGATAAAATCCTTTGACTCTCAAATATCATATAATGACTTACCATGTTTATCTGACAACCGTTTTATATGTTTTGACTCTCAGTTTATACTAGACATTCAAACAATACACACACACATTTAATCATTGTAATCTAGAAGTGTACACAGGTGCGTTTTTCATTATAATAGTTTTCTTTATTTGTACGTAATAATGTGGTATTAAAAGTAATCAACAATTGTGTAAAATAAAATAATTGTATTACAGTTTTACTGAAAATGACTAAATAAATAGTCGAAACGTTTAACTTATCTGCAACATTGTTTTATACTGCACAACATCCTGCAACATCGGTTCGGGCTAGCCCAGGCAATACACACATATGATTTTATCCACTTGAACCCGAGGACAACCCTCACCATTTGACATTTTTAAAATTAATCGGATTAAGTTTACTATCGCCGTTAAACGCTTTATTTCCAACAAAAGCGATTATCATCCGTTTCGACAGTTGACCGAGTATGGCGTTGTCAATTGATTCCCCTACAACTCTTCTCTAGATCGTAAACGATTTAACTTCAACCCTAGTGAAAGGATACTTTGCAGCGGTTTTGCTCAGCATTTTAGCGAGAGCTAATAAAACTCCAGCGCTTAGTTTTGCTTTCTTCATCAAGGTGGCATCTACAATACAAACTTTTGTCTGTGACGTAAGTTTCATGAGACAGAAAGAATCCTTCGAGCGTATGAGTTTTAGGCGCATTTCCACGCTATTAATCAAGAATTTATTCTGAGTGAAAATGTCGCAAAGTAGATGTCCTATGAGATCCACAACACGGTTATTTTTAAAATACTGTATACGTCTCACAAGAGCGGGGTTCTCAGGTGAAGCATCGAACCCGGCATCCCAAAGCCCCGGAGGATTGCTATCCCATAAACAGGTGGTGAGATGAGAGGATTTTGCCTCTGAAAACTAATTCACCAATGTCTCGAAATAGGTTTGATACGCGTAAGCATTGTTCAGAGGCGATACAAGTTTTTGATTGAAGTACACATTAATTTGATTGAACATGGAATGTAAAAAAGTATTTACAGACCCTACTTTATGCTCTGCAGCAGTGGCGCTAGAAGCTGTAGCTAAAGTAGGCAAAGTAACAGGGGTGCTTCAACGGGGATTTGCAATATCACGCAAAGACTGAGAAGAGTATGCGCAAGATCTATGTAATCTTCAC
The DNA here is from genome assembly GCF_002006095.1 of Pseudomyrmex gracilis. Lineage (NCBI taxonomy): Eukaryota > Metazoa > Arthropoda > Insecta > Hymenoptera > Formicidae > Pseudomyrmex > Pseudomyrmex gracilis. Next base: position 30,429 of record NW_018021384.1, on the reverse strand, counting down.
CATGTCCCGGTACGACAAACTCAACGGGGGCGTCGTCCGCAAGAGTCGACAATAGTTTGTAATGAATCCAGTGCGACCTCTCGATACTGGTCTGAGTGGACAGTAGAGTGAAAAAGTCAAGTTTGCTTTTGAAACACTCACACGAGTGAGTATGGAAAAAAAACATTTTGCTTCGTCTATGAGAATGTATCACGGTTCGTTTCTTGCTCACGTAGCGCTTGCTAGTTTTTGTTGCGCGTTTCTTTTTCTTCTTCTTCTTCTTCTGAATTTATCTATTCGTTGAGCGTTTAATTGCTAAGAGTTTTCTTTTTTCTCCGCACGGAAGCCGATTTCTTGTTGGTACTACTAGCATGACGGCGACGCTTGATCGCGAAGTGAACGAGAAGTTCACCAGGGTCAAACTGGCCCAAGCGTTTCTTTGCAAGGGGTATATATCCCGACCTTTGCATTAAGCTGGTTATTTTTTCTTTTGCTTGTTGTTTGAGAGTGTCACGTAATTCTTTGAAACGACTGTTACTGCTTCTTTTAGAGGAATATTGTTATCCCCCTCATCGTCTATTATCCTCACGCCGGCGCGTAAAACTTCTTTTCCGATCGCGTGCACTCCGCTAGCCAAGGAAGGAAGCACTCTCCTGATCAATCCGCCGAGACAGCTTCCGATACTGTAACCACGCTGATACGTCGATCCCGTGAAAACTCTCAGAATGCCGCCCCCGCTCTGCATCTCGTAATATTCTATATACTGAGCCATATTCTACTCGAATACGCGTCTAAACTGTAACATTACCGTCAACGTGCCAAATTCGAATGGAATAAATTTACCAAACTGATCTCTTATATCTATTTCTATCACGCGGAAATTTGTTTTACAAAGCGGAATATAATTTCCAGACGAGTTATGTTTTAACTGATTAGAACCGTACTTATTCGTGGTATTGTTAGTAACGATTTGAAGAAGCGGTGTTAGCGCATCTCCGGTTATGTATGCCTCGCAAATGTCGCAATAAACAAATAACTTGTCGGGAATAGCACGGACCAAGCTGATTGGTTCAAAACTATCGCCACCGGCAGCTCTGTTTACTACGAAAGGTGTGTTACTAGAGGATGATGTAAGTCCAAGTGTACGACGCAATTTGTCGCTAAGTTTTACATTATGAATTTGATTGCATGTGTCTGCTTTACATGTAAGCGATATAGAAACTTTATTACCATATAGNGGATTCAGTGACCATGTAATATGTGATTTTTTTTGAGAGCACGAATGATTTATAGCTTCTATAAGATCAGCTTCTGTAGAATAACTTGCTGACAATATTGGAAAGTTAAGTGACGAAATATCGCCGTTAGGAAAGGTATTTGCGAGCGTTATCAGAACTTCATCTTTGCGTAAATGTAAAAACGTAAACATTAAAAGAAACTGAATCTCGCTAAGAGCAATTTCCCATTTCTCCTGCAAATTTATACGGCGAGGTAATTCCGTGGTAAAACACGAAGTGGTGTTGTGCGGAAAGTAAAGCATACTGCTATTGCTCGGGAGAACTACAAAAAAGTGTTCCTCCATTGTCATCATCATTGTCGTCGCCTTGTGCAAGCGTTGTTAAACTCAGAATCCACGAGTCAAATTTAGATTAGACGGATAACCTTGCCAACTAAAAAGCAGTTGCCTATTACGTCCCCGACCTTTGCTCTTTATCACCCGATCAACAATGAAAGTTTCTTCTTGTAGGTTTTTAACAACAGGAGCCATTTCTTGCTCGTAGAAAATTCCGTCTATAACCTCATCGGCTAAATCACTCAGATCGTAAACGCGCGGATTGTACCACTTGATAACACAATGAATTCAAAATATTTTTTTGCTCTACTGGCCTTGTATCTTTTTTTAAAGGCGGCTTTCGCTCTACTGACACATATGAGATCGCCGACGAAATATTTAGCTGCTTTCGCTCGCTGTTTTTTCCAGCAATGCCACGTGTTCTCGCGTGCAATATTCGCGTTTTCCTCCGTAACATCCGTGGGTTTCATGCATATGGAAAAATGCGGCGTATGGTTGTACGCNTGCACAATATCCTGCAAGACATCAAAGTAACATTTCGTGTTTTTGTGCGTGAAGTAGCGCCACATGCGCTCTTTTAGCGTTTTATTGAAACGCTCGATCACGGCTGCTTTAAGAGGATGCTGAACCGCCGCGTAACCTTGGAATCGGCTATTCGGCCGCTGGCGTCTGCTACGCT
>NW_018021384.1:22885-25138 GCF_002006095.1 Pseudomyrmex gracilis | reverse complement strand
TCTAACCTATCTTTAGGTCATATGGCACCTACTGCTGCATTCTAATATGATGGGAATGTCAAACTCAAATTTGTCCGGATTTAAGTGGCGGACCCTGTATATCGTTGCTGCATCTCATGGATTGCCATCCCGACCCGCCTTTTACTTTTGCTTATGCTGCTGTATTATAGCGTAATAGATACTGCAAGCGTTCGAAGTTCGCGGCCCGCTGATCCTGCCGCTTGCGAGCGAGCTTGCGAGCCGCGCTGCGAATCCTGCGGCCTGATTGGCCCACGCGATTTACTCCACGCGACCTCAGCGCTGCCCGAAGTATCGACCGCTTATCAAACGAAATCTTTGTGCTCTTGGTCGCGATCAGCTGTGCTGGACACACACGTATCTCTCGGGCTCCCGTGCGAACGCACAAACTTTCGTGCCGCTCGACAATTCTGCCGTGCTGTGATCTTTGTACTCGAGGTGTAGTGATTCAAGTCGTGAGGGTGACCCCGACTGAGAAAGCAAGCTCTTAGAGTGTTATTCNGGACGGAGGAGACAGGAGCATGCCGGAGAACAACGGACGACGGTGAGGTGCCCGTTTTATTACTGTTAGCCACGAATCCGCGTCGCACAGGCCTCGTGTCAAGGTTGGTTGTTTGTATTTCGCGTCTTGTTTACGACGGCAAGAACGTGTCTTTGGCTGTATTACCAATTGTTTGACAGCGGCCAGAATCAGGCTTCACGGGGCTTTGTGGCGGTAATTTGTAGGTTACGTGCATGATTTTTGTAAGTTTGCGAATAATCGTCAAGCCCTGGAGTGGCGATACAACGCCAAGTAGCCTGTTCGCGTTGTTTGTTTTCGTCTGTTTATTTTTTCGGTTAAGTGATCATACTCGTTGTGCGTGTGTGCCGTGATTATCGTAACGTACCGCTTACGTACCGTCGGATATCGTCTACCAACGGCGATCAGCTGACGTTGTAACAAATTATTATAACGAAATCGGATTTTCTCGCGCGATCGGTTGGAGTGAAGTGCGTGCAAGTCGGAAGCAATGTCGATCGGGAGGAAATATCTTACTGAGTTAACGTGCAAATTAACGGTAATTTCGGGTGGTAAATTTCCGGGACAATTATCGCCGACATGGACGCAAACGTACAGTGAATGCATGTCGCATTTGAGTGTGTATAATTTGTCCGGGAATATTCGCGGTCAAGTAACGTATCGTACCGCCGATCTTCTTAGCGCCGAGACAGCGCGCGACGTTAATCTTTTGGTAATAATTGAAAAACAAAATCAATCCCTCCGACATTGCACCCGCTTCGCTCCGTATTGCGAGTATATTCTTTTGAGTGCATGAACGTAGACTAAAAACTCGGTTCAAAATTATCTGCGGGCCTAAGGACACGAAACCGGCGAAAGCTGCGTGGCGAGGTGATCCGTTCGACCAAAGTGCGATCATCAGCAAAACAAGTAAGTCCGCGTTGATTTACGGATTGCAAAGAAGGAGCTGAACGCTATTTTTTCTTGGCGTATTTTGTGTCACGTACATTGGCTTGCACCCTCTGGCTGCTTAGCCTGCATCTCGCTTTGCACTCTACAATTGCTATATTCTCGTGCTTGTTATCTTTCCGCTTGAAGCATTTGGTAAAATCTCCTGTTCAGTATTTTCGCGGTATCGTTCCGATTACATAAATTGTCTCGTGAATTCGCGTGATTCAGTCTGTTAAGTGTCGAAACCCGTCGTTGATTCTATATCTTTTCTTGTACATTATTTTATATTATACGGTTCTAATTTATTGTTACGTCCTGGCCCATGGATACGGTCGGGCTGTGGTGTGACGCAACAGTAAACGCGTCGTTTTCCATATCTCTTTTTACAGTGGACACGGAAGTCCTGCTGTGAGAGAGTCGAGCGAGTTTGTTTATATTTGTCGACAGGTCAACGGCGTACGCCGATCTTACTCTGCCTAGCGAACACTCGCTCGTTGGTCCTTTTTTAGGTCTGAGACGCAAGTCTCATTTACCAAGGACAGGACTTAACGACTTTAACGAGAAAGTGAGAGTGGGTTGGACGGAGAGAAAAATAACAAAGAATAATTCTTTAATTTGATTCCACACATTATAAAGTAGTTATATTTGGGCGTGTTCCGTTTGACCACAGTACGATTCGACACCGATCGATTCGAGACAGATTTATTCGACACCAAATTATTCGACACCGTACGATTCGACACCAGATTATTCGACACCGTACGATTCGACACGAAAGTATTCGA
>NW_018021384.1:18275-22276 GCF_002006095.1 Pseudomyrmex gracilis | reverse complement strand
GTCAATAGAGTATCACCCGTTATATTTATTTACAAAAAGACAAATCGAAATCTTAGCAAATTACTAACATACAGGTGTGTTAAAACTAATACATTGACAAAGCGCATAATTGTTTTGTACAAAGTAATCTATAAGCTAGAGTGCAAGTGTGAGAGAGAGGGAATACGAGTTGTTTAGTGCAGCTAGCCTTTTTAATCCACGTTTACGCAACTTAGATAATCTTAGAAATGTATTTTCTTATGTCAATTGAAAAATTTGGTTTTGTTTCATTTCTGAGGTTCCGATAGATTTAATGATAGGAATAAATTTGAGTATACCATGGTTCTAAAACTGATATTTGGAGATAAGCGGGCTTTGTTTGTTTCCGTAATTTAGGAAGAAAAAGGAAATAACTCGGACGCCACCCGAGACGGCTATATACCGCGAGTAGCCTTTCCGATTAAACCGAATTTTTGAGTATGTTTATGTATTTGTTTATTTTGATCGTTTCTCGATTTCTCCGAAAATCAGTCGCAAAGTCGGGAGATAAGTACGCAAACAGTGGAACCTCCGAATGAAAATAATTACAATGTGGATTTACTATTTGCTGCGGACTAGTGATGTTGATTAATAAAAGGTTCTAGGCTGTTGCGGCGTAGTAGTTCACTCTTGGATCTCACATTCTGCATTCATTGTCACTCACTCACTCGCTGTGGTACTTCTAAAATCTGCGGTTCTATCTGCCTTTGGTTCTGAGAGTCCTGGCTTATATACAATTTTGAGTAAGCGAGGACTCTCCCAATTGGAAAGTTCAGTCGAGCTTCGCCAGTTTCCATTTGTTAGTTAATGGTCGGGTACACTTTGTGAGATCGCCAATCGGCGACGATCTCTCGGCTCGGTCGATTCGTCTGATTTTCCGGAGAAGGGAAAAGGGAGAGTGTTGGTTTTCGATCACGGCACCTAGACCCTTTGTTATTTGTTTATAATAAAATTGCTCGTGGCGCCGGAGTTCTAGGTGCTCCGGCTGGTCTAATTTTTATAAGCGGTGTTCTTCCTGGCCCGGAGACATCCGGATTTGTTTAGGATGTTTAAACAATAAGTTTGAAATTTCGGGTTATTACTAGGCGCGGTTTATCTTTTTGGGCGCCAGTGTGATTGCCGTTTGCTCTCCTATCGTTTGGAGTTCAAGTTTCCAAACAATAGGAGGTCTGCTCGGATTATTTATTGGTTTTTATTATTTACTAAAAGGAAAATTTGTTATGCGTTGGCGCGTCGCGTTGCAAGAAAAATAGACTCGTGGAGTTTCCAGGACGTAACATTATTCTTTCTCTTATTTCTTTTATCTTACTTTGTATCACACTTGCTTTTCTATTATTCTTTACATTAGTTCTTTTGCATTATTTTGTATTAATTTTATCTTGAATTTCTGTCCGTGAAATACATTGTTAATTAATTATTAATTTATACTGGTTAACTCTGATTTTCCCCTCTTCATCCGAGTTTCATCTCGCGAGGGTAAGGAACAGCCTGCATTCCGAATTTTTCATTTAACCCAGCCCCTCTCCGTTCCAAGAGAGCTAGTCTGCCAGGTGTGCCGAGTGACACAAAATTTTGACGCGGTCACGCGTCTGGCGCCCTAATTTGCACCAAAGTATCCGTCAATTCGGTCCGGCGGCGCTCGTTTTGGGTCATCTTTTCTATCCTGCCCGTGATTCGACGTTGCCTTCTCGCGGACGCTTACTCGAGTCCCGTGAAAGGATCTCCGTTTGCGGGATACAACCTCAAAAAACGTCACAATATATATAAGTTTATATATACTTTCTTTATATATATTTTTCATTATGTTTAACTATTTAGTTAGTTTACTTACCGGAATCAGCGGGAGGAGGAGGAATAACCGCTACAGAGGGAAGGGGATGAGAAAACTCGTCCCTACGCGCTCTTCCTAAAATTTGAAAATTATTACTTAATGTATTTTTATTCTTCTATAGTATTTTGTGTTTTATTTATATACTTACGCAGTGGAGATACGTTTTCTTTTTCTTCCTCGCGTCGTCGTCGACGCTGGGTTGCTGGAACAAAGCGTCGCATTGGCGACACCCAGTCCACCGGACGATGTTCCGCACGAGGGGGTACGCTCGCCATCTCGCTCGCATCTTCTTGCTGCTGCTACTGCTGCTGCCAAGAAGCAGAACAGGATGGCGTCGGTGTAGCTTCTTGTTCTTGAGCCATCGTTACTTCATTACAAATGTTCACTAAATTACATAAACGATAATTAAATAAATGCGACATATAAAATAATTTTACAAGCGCGAAAATAATATTTTTACAAGAATAGAAACTGTTTCGTTTTTACTCACCCCTGTTGTCGCGTATCATTTGTGCGATCAACTCTCGCACATCTTTCTCTTCGTGTTGGAGCGACGTACGAAAATCTACAATTTTACACGCGATTCGTAACAGCCGAGGATCACCGTCGAAAAATCTTAATGCGTGCAATGTTGCGAGGAGCGTATTTGAGATGCAATGCGCGATACGCGTGAATAAATCGATGTTGTCGGTATTATCATTTACACGTAAAAGTACTTTACGCATGTGTGTTGTTATAAACACGTCAAACAAACACTGCGTAACAAATATTGCAATTTCTTCTATAATTTTTGCAGCCATTTTTACATTGAAATTGCACTTGCGGAAACACTATTTATTCAAGTCGATATTTATTCAAAACACTATTTATTCAATACTTACACGAAGAATCAACACTTGCGCTTGATGTTCTGAACTCAGACTACATTTTGAGCTCAAAATGCAGTCTGTTTTATACTCAAAAATTACGCTGTGATTAGGGATGAGAGTGGAAGTGAGATGTCACAAATTGACATAAATCCTCTGTTACTTCGAAAACTATAAAGTTTTTGCTAGCAGAGTGCAACAAACGCACTACTTTTTTGTTTCCATAACGGTGATATGTTATACTTTGATTTAAAAAACCTCAAGGTTTTAGAAGTGGATCTACGTCGCATATCGCCATAGTTTCTATCATTTTTTGTCAACAAGATGGCAATTCTTTACTTGACTGTCCATAACGTTGACAGCAATTTTGTAGCCCGAGCCGTAGCAAGCAGGCAAAGGTCTTGCGGTATAAAAACAATTCATTTATGACTTCATGGTCATCCCGCAAAAATTTTCTCGAAGATTTTTTGAAACAGACACGTACGTGGAAACACGTTGCGACAGGATACAACAGGATGCGCGATATAAGAACAACTTACTACATGATCAAAAAATAACAGGAATTTTTTACTTTAAACTTCGCGGGCTTATCGGTTTAGAATTCTGTTGTTTGTGTCACGTTGGCAGCACTGTTACGGACACCCATGCCAAGCTTCTGCTTATCAGCTGTTCATTTACCTTTGACAGTGATTTCTTTACATCAAGTTTTTACGTCGCGGCGATTTTTACAATGGATTCAAAACTTGAACAACGTTCTTGCATAAATTTTGCTATAAAAATGAAATTAAGTGTTCTGACACATTAAAAATGTTACAAAAGTGTTATGGTGACGATACTCTATCGAAAACACAGGTATACTAGTGGTATGAATGCTTTAAAAGTGGTCATGAGGCTGTTGAAGACGATGCTCGTCCTGGGAGGCCATCGACATCGAAAACTGATGAAAACGTCGATGAAATCCGACAATTGTTGATCGAAAATCGCAAATTGACAATAAGGGAGATAGCTGAGACCACCAACAAGCTATCCGCACAAAAAGACCTGCTTTGTGGGGCAACAACTCGTGGATTCTCCATGACGATAATGCGCCATCTCATAATGCGTTGATTATTCGTGAGTTTCTCGTCAAAAACAACACCAATACCATTCAACAACCGCCCACTTCACCTGATCTGGCACCATGTGACTTCTTCCTATTCGATCGACTCAAAAAACCACTACGAGGAACTCGTTTTGAGAGTGTGGAGGCAATAAAGCTAAAATCGCTGGAGGCACTAATGGCTATA
>NW_018021384.1:16307-17494 GCF_002006095.1 Pseudomyrmex gracilis | reverse complement strand
ATATATATATATATATATGTAACGAATTTTACTTGTAAATTTTTACAAGTATTTTTTGAATTGAAATCTCCATATATGGGGTTTTCCATATGTGAGATGCAAATCTAGCATCCCGTATGATTTTAAGAAGTGAGATTTCAATTCAAAAAATACTTGTAAAAATTTACAAGTAAAATTCGTTACATTTATATGTGTATATATATGTACACGCATAGTTTCCGCACAAACATCCTGCGAATGGCTCGTATCGGCCTTATTTGATTCCTGTAAAGAATTTTTCATTAATTTTTTTATGTACAAATGGCGCAAAAATTTTTTAATTTTTGTTTTTCCAATAAAGCGTGTGCGAACAGAACAGGTTTCGGGCGGGGAAAATGAAACACAATATATATGCAAACAATTTTTAAAGCTTGTTACAAGTCAAATCAATATATAAACCCTTACGAGCTATTCGCAGGATAATTGAGCGGAAACTGTACCTGTATATATATACGAGGGTGGGGTGAAAAGTTTCCGGCCTGATAAAGAAAAACAACTTTTTTCGTTTTTTTGCTTTATTTTTTAACATAATCTCCATCAAGATTAATACATTTTTTATGACGGTGCTCTAATGCAGTAATACCATTTTTATAGTCTGATATGTCAAGTCCCTCAAAATACTCATTTACAGCATTTATCGACTTCCTCGTTGTTCTCTAATTTTTTACCTCCAAGCCATTTTTTAAAGCTAGAAAACAAATGATAGTTGCTGAGAGCTAAATCTGGTGAATATGCTGGTTGGGGGAACAATTCGAACTTCAATTCGTTGATTTTAGCCATCGCGACGACCTACGAATGGGCAAGTGCGTTGTCATGGTAAAACAAGATTTTTTTCTTCGCCAAGTGAGGTCGTTTATTTTTTACTTTATCCTTCAAACGCTGCAATAACTCTGCGTAGTATTGACCAGTGATGGTTTTACCCTTCTACAAGTAATCAATGAAAATAATTCCTTTCGCATCCCAAAAAACAGTCGCTATAATCTTATTCGCCGATAAAATGGTTTGTTAAAAAACTTAGGAAGTGAAATGGCCAATGAGAGCCTGGACACAGTTAACAGCGTGTATATTTATTATAAAATCCTTGTGTACAAAAAACATTGACGTTTCGATGGGCGTGTTCCGTTTGACCACAGTACGATTCGACACCG
>NW_018021384.1:12932-14182 GCF_002006095.1 Pseudomyrmex gracilis | reverse complement strand
CGAATCGTACGGTGTCGAATAATTTGGTGTCGAATAAATCTGTGTCGAATCGAGCGGTGTCGAATCGTACTGTGGTCAAACGGAACACGCCCTTCTAACAGTTTATATAAACATCTTAATGATTCTAAAGCGATCTTGTCGAGAGCATATGGTTTACCTAAGATTCATAAAGAGGGTCATCCTCTCAGAATCATTGTTTTGTCTGTGGGGACGCCTCTCCATAGGTTAGCATCTTTTTTACATAAAATTAGTTACAAGAATTTACCGTTTGCCAGAAGTCATGTTCTCAAGAGTTTTTCTTTAGTAAAGAAAATCTCGAACATTTATATTGATGATCACTTTAAATTACTCTCCTTAGATGCGATTTCTTTGTTCACTAACGTACCTGTGAAGTTGGCGGTCGATAGTCTTGTAGGTAGATGGCATTTTCTGGAGAAGAAGACAACTTTGCCTCGTGTTGAATTCATTACAGCGGTTCGCTTGGTTTTGAGTTCAACCTTTTTTGTTTTTAATGGCAGGTTTTACAAGCAAACGTTTAGAACACCAATGGGTTCTCCTCTTGCTCCCGTGATTGCTGATCATGTTATACAGGACCTTGAGAACTACACATTCAGTAAGCTTTCCTTTATCCCCCCGTTTTATTTAAGATATGTTGACAATGTTGTGTTAGCAGCACCAAAAACTTGTCACAAGGAGGTACTTAATTTTTTTAATTCTTTCCATCCTAGACTCCAATTCTCAATTGAGATTGGTACAAATAATTCTTTAAATTTTCTGGACATCACTTTAACCGTTTTTGACAATTATATAATTACTGACTGGTACCACAAGCCCACTTTTTCTGGCCGTTACCTTAATTTCAATTCGTATCATCCCTTGTGCCAGAAAATTGGAACCATCATTGGTTTGACCGATCGTGTGTTCCTCCTTTCTCATCCAAGATTCCATGAGAAAAATTTCCAGCTCATCATCAAGATCCTGTTACACAATAACTATCCTTTACAATTGGTCTTTGATGTTATTAATAAACGCCTGAGGGGTTTGGTCAGTGGCACTGTGGGGGCGGATGGAAGGCTGACTCGAGTTCTCGAGGGTGAGAATACTAAAAAATCTTTTGTTGTTTTGTACGTTCGGTCGGTTGCGAGAGGTGTGGCTGATTTTGTGAAGTCTAGAGCCGACTTGAGGCTTGCCTATGTCAGTAACAACAAGCTTTCTAAATTTATTCGCGGTCATAAGGATCCTTTGCCTCT
>NW_018021384.1:8016-12367 GCF_002006095.1 Pseudomyrmex gracilis | reverse complement strand
GATTTTGTGAAGTCTAGAGCCGACTTGAGGCTTGCCTATGTCAGTAACAACAAGCTTTCTAAATTTATTCGCGGTCATAAGGATCCTTTGCCTCTTTTTTCCAAATCTAAGGTAGTTTATTTTATGAAATGCAACGACTGTCAAGCTTCGTACGTGGGCCAAACAAAGAGACTTCTTAACACACGTATTAATAAACATAGGAGCCACATCCATCGTAACACACCGCAACAATCGATTATTACCGACCACAGAANTGTTTTTAATCATGAATTTGATTGGAGCAATGTTCGTGTTTTGGATGAGGAGCACTCTTATAATAAGCGTCTTGTCTCCGAGATGCTCTTCATTAAAAAACAAATTGCTGGTCTTAATTTACAAAGTGATACTGAATCACTTGATAATGCGTATTTACCATTAGTTGAAAGTTTCAGTAAACTATAAATAGTTAGTTGCTCCTTTTAGTTTTGTTAGATGTCTCTGGTTTCTCGATCTTTTCTTTGTTTTTATTTTTTCGACCTACTGTCATTTGCGTCATAACTGTGAGTGGAACTACATGTTCTTTTTCGCTTTCTTTTGTCATCATTGTCGTTGACGCACACTTTTGTGAATTCAATGTCTTTCTTGTTTTAATTGTGAGTAATTTGATTTTTATATTTATAATTTTTCTTCTTTGCTTTTATTTATTTTGTATTTGAACTTACACAGGATTTACTTTCTGAAGATGATCCCAACCTGGGATCGAAACGTCAATGTTTTTTGTACACAAGAATTTTATAATAAATATACACGCTGTTAACTGTGTCCAGGCTCTCATTGGCCATTTCACTTCCTAAGTTTTTTAACAAAATCGGATTTTTTTTTATTTTTATCTCGCCAAAATGGTTTTTGTCTTCTTTGGAGTTGGTTCATCTGGTCCAATCCAGTGTTTCGACTGTTGTTTACTTTCAGGAGTGTAGTGGTGTATCCAAGTTTTATCTACAGTTATAAATCGACGCAAAAATTCGCTGGGGTTTTGGTTTTACAGCGCCAAATTTTTGATTAAAACAGTTTTCCGGGTGAATTTTTGATCGACCGTTAGCAAACGCGGCACCCACCTAGCACAGAGCTTCCGTATGCTTAAATGTTCATGTAAAATATTGCGTACACTTTTAGTTGACATCCTAGTACCTTCAGCTATCTTACTTACTTTTAATCTGCGGTTCTTCATCACTATTTTATGAATTTTTTTAATCATTTCGGAATTTGTGATCTCAACAGGGCGTCCTGAACGTGAATCGTCAGAAGTGCGACCTTTCTTAAATTTAGAAACTCACTGTTTAACAGTCGAATATGATGGAGAAAAGTCTTTCAGTGTGGAATCCAGCTGTTCTTTAATTTGTAATGGTGTTAGGCCTTTTAAATAGAAGTAGTTGATGACCGCACGCTTCTCTAATTTTTTCATTTTCACGTAAACAATCGAAGCGTCTTGTTCAATCGGCTCTCAAATGTACTCTAACAGAGCAATTGACCTAAAAATTTATATACAAGCTAGTGAGATGTAGTACTATAGAATACAAGCCAAAAATTAGACATGCTGGCGCAATTTCTAGGTCAGGCCAAAAACTTTTTACCCCGCCCTCGTATATACACATGTAACGAAGTCAACTTGTAAATTTTTACAAGTGAGTGTCTTTTTTTAATTGAAAATTTAATTCTTAAATTTATACAGGATGCTGGAGTTGCATCTTAAATATGACAAATCTTGAATACCCTCCTAACTAATTTTTAAAATATTGCGAAAAAAACTCTTCGGCCAAGAGTCAAACCTGGAATCTCTGTCTTTCCGTGCCATTGCTTTCCCTGTTAGGAAAATTCAACTTGTAAAATTTACAAGTCGAATTTGTTACATGTGTACATATATATATTCACGTACAGTTTCCGCTCAAACATCCTGCAAATGGCTTGTAAGGCCTTATATATTGGTTGAACAATATATATGGTATTTATTTTATAAAAAGACAGTATATTTTATTTTTCTTTACATTGAAATATATTTTTGTATACAAGCAAACCAGGAGAAGACATTACTTCTAATGCTTTGCTAAAATAATTTGTACAACATTGTCCAAATATAGCGTACACATTTCTAGAAATACCCAAGTAAAATAAGTATCTAGAAACGGTAAATTTTTAATTTGCGTTTGTACAGCACGTTTGATATTGCTGTAATTACCTCTAATTGTTAATTTTATAAGGTCTGCGTTTATATAGGCTTTCGGGAGTAACAATTCCGTTTCTTGTATTAGATACTTGCAATATTCGCTAACACTAGATGCTAACGTATCTAAGTGTTCTATATACGCGTTAACACATTGCGACATATTCTGCAGTCCGAGAAATGTTGTTTTTTGCATCACAACGAAATTGGCAAATATCTTACGCTTCTTTGCTTTAGAACAATCCGAACCTTGTTCTCTCACTGTCTTACTGTTAGATGTTTTCTCCTCCTCCTCTCCGGACTCTTTGCGTGAAATTACGGCCTTTGATCCATATTATTATTTATCACAATTGGCTTCGTCTTGTACTTGCTTCCGTCCAGGTACAAACTTATTAACGGCATGGCGTCTTGAAATCTCTTCTACGCATTAACATCGAGCCATATGGTATTTGTTCCATTTCCGCATAATTTAATAACAGGATAAAAACCGTTCTTTCTATCCGGGAGCAATCTCACTTGAATTCTTTTCGTATGCGAACTATTTAATCCGTACATGGTAGAAAGCAGCATCTCACGTCTGATATTTTGGTTCTTGATGGTAGAATGTAAATTTAAACTGGATATAAATTGTTGCTGTTTTTCACTATTTTTCTCCATTTCTTCTCACTTTTTACTCTAACAAATTTTTACCACGTAATATAAGATATCACGACTGTACGTCAGACTCAACTGTTCGCAGCAGAATAATATTCGAAACGTTGTTGCAACACCTTATTTATACCCAATTCTGCTGTCTTGTGCGCATGAGTAGCACCTTATTTTTCCACCCCTCTTTCTGTTTTATACGAAAAGTAATAATAATAATTTTCTCATTTATAAATTATTTTTATCCTCACACATCCCAGAAGTCTTTACCTGCGCATTTACTTTGTGTTATAGCTACTCACACATGTGTACATATGCGTGTGAAACATAAATAAACAATTCTTTCAAATGGTTTAATTTTTATAAACATTCTACATTGAATATCTATTTGTCGAAAACTCTCGTAGAATTTTCTCGAAATTTTTCGAGCAAACAAGTATGCGCAGGTCGCGAGTTATAAATTATGTCTTTTATCTATAAAAAACTTATGTTTTCTTTTGTACGGCACGTTCTTGTCAACCCCCCACAAACAAGTAAATGCAAGGTTAACGGGCGCCTTGTCCCGAGTCATAAACCATTTTTTGTCTTTAAAAAAAATTGTGTTCTCTTTTGCTCATCGGCACGCACTTGTCAACCCGCACGTACAAGTTTGCTCAAATGAAGATCGTTCAAAAAAAAAAATCCGCAACGGACACATAAAGTTATTTTTTATATTACATCAGTACCCTGACTTTCTAGTCACAGACTTGCGACGCCTACTTCTATTTCGGTTTTTATTTTGCCTAGACGTCCTCAACTTTGCTCCACGCTCATTGAGAGCCATAAGTCCTCAGACGCTCATTAATCCTTCCTTGGGCGCCCTACCATCCTCATCAATTACTCCTGGATCTCGCTCATTGGGAGCCATAAGTGCCCAGACGCTGATTGATTCTTCTCGGGACCGACGCCACCCCCGCCCTTACACTTCTTCACTCAATTGACGCCAACTTGTTCTCATACACGTTTGAACGCACGAAGCAACAACATCGGAGCGCCACCATTACCGGTATCACCTACGCTTCAAAACGGATTTTTTAATAAATATATACTCTTTTAATAAATAATTACATCTTTACTCTCGAACATTTTCGAACTTTCCTCCTCTCCCACACAAATTCCTCTACAAAAAAAATTCAAATACACATTTTTAAAAACTTATAAAAAATTTATAAAAAAATTATGAGGTCATAAATCATCTCACATTTTTATTCCCTCTAGTAGGCGTGGCTTTAAAGAGAGAAGAAACCTTCCTGATGGGGGAATGGCGCCAGAAGTGGTGAGGGGCCAGATGGAGGGGGTTTGTTTTGACGCACCATAAGTGCCCATATCGTACCATACGCTTATTGGTCCTTCCTCAGGGACCCTTCCACCCCCATCAACGGGCGGGTTCCGTTTGACCACAGTACGATTCGACACCGCTCGATTCGACACAGATTTATTCGACACCAAATTATTCGACACCGTACGATT
>NW_018021384.1:3262-7566 GCF_002006095.1 Pseudomyrmex gracilis | reverse complement strand
GAATCGTACGGTGTCGAATAATTTGGTGTCGAATAAATCTGTGTCGAATCGAGCGGTGTCGAATCGTACTGTGGTCAATAGAGTATCACCCCCCATCAACTATCCCTGCTCCACGCTTATTGGGAGCCATAACGTACCAGACGCTGATTGATCTTTCTCGGGACTGACGCCAACCTCGCCCTTACATTTCCTCTCTCAACCGACGCCACTTTGCTCTCATAAACGTTCAAACGCGCAAAGTAACAACATCGGAGCGGCAGCAGTTACTCTTCAAGACGAATATTTAAATAAATATATACTCTTTTAATAAAGAATTACATCCTTACTCTTAAACATTCTCGAACTTTCCTCCCCTTCCTACACAAATTTCTCAACAAAAAAATTTCAAATACACACTTTTAGAAAACTATAAAAAATGTATAAAAAAATTTACGGAATTATAAATTATGTCATTAATTTGCTCGTGAAATTGTCAAAAGTTGAGTTAAAAGGCCGATTCTTGGATTTTTGATAAATTATGTCACTTTTCTATCCCCTCTGATGGGCGTGGCCTCAAAGAGAAGGGGAAACCTCTCTGGTGAGGCAATGGCGCCAGAAGTAGTGGGGGGCCAGGTTGAGGGGGTTTGTTTTGACGCACCATAACAATCTACATACTACTAATAATACTCTCTTTTAATAACAAATCTCAAGAAAATATTAATAATAACCATCACCAGAATACTGTTATACAAAATGAACTAATATCAAGTAATATTCTTCCAGTATACGGATACGGAAATAAGTTACCCGATACCAATGGTATTGATTGTAACATTAGTGTTACTAATTGCGACAATAACGATATAAAGTATAAGATTATATGTAAGGAAACTAAAATTACTGATTGTAAACAGCAAGTTTCATATAATAAAAAATAATTTTGAAGGAAACGTTAAAAATAATAATAATAATTTTAGTAATAATCAAAAGTGCAAATTAGAAAAACAGCGTAAAATAAATCAACAATAGTACATACAAAATTCGGCAACTATTAGCGCTAAGAAGCATAGGAAATACACAGATTTAGAATACAAAGAAAAGAAAAACGCTAGAAAACGCAAGCGATATGAAGAAGATATAAAAAATATTTGTGTTAAACAGCGTAGACAATAGAAAGAAAATGTACAATCTATTTGTTTTTTATAAAAAGGGCGGAAATTAAACCAGCAATGGTACATACAAAATTCGGCAACTATTTGCGCTAGAAAGCGTATTAAATGTAGAAATTTAGAATACACAAACACAAATTGTCTAATAAAAAAAACAAAATAGCTAAAAAATTTATTATTAAATATAATAAAATCCGTAGATCGACTAATTTTATAAAAATTTGTGGTTCTCGAGAAAACTTTATTACTAATATTTTAGAAAAACTCAGAATTAAAAGAAATATTCATAAAAGAATAGAAGCAGAAAAGATCGTACGTTGGTGTTTTGTTGTCAGAAACACTATTATTTGTAATAATTCTAAAATATTATTTTTACTTAGAAAAAAGTCAGAAATATGTTTAAGCGTTGTTGCCGAATGTACTACAATTGATGAAAAAGTACATGCATTATGTGGAATATCCAGACATCAGCTTCGTCTGAAAATTATTTTATTGATTTTACATATTATTATGTCATGGACTTCACGGTTCCTTTTTTTTGCAACGTGGGAACGGTATGCCGGTCCTAAAATCGTAACTAACTGTAATCTTAGACATAAACTTCCTGGATGGAGAACGAGGAGTCGGCCAGTGGCAATAAACGAATTGTAATCAGTTTAGACGCTGAATATTGCCACGATGAGCCGACGGATTTGATTTCTAATTCGCAGTAAGACAAAGAACGATAAAAGTTTTCGCACAACAGTCGAAGCGGGTAACTCGAATCGGGCGGATGGAAATCAAAGATCCTATTATCTCCGGAAGAGATGTCGAAGTCAAAACCAAGTCAGTGGTCAGTCGCAAATTAAACATGATAGCGCAAAGCCGATAGCGAATTATAAACAAAGGATAGTTAGGCCGATTTGGCCAACGTCGGTGATTGGCGCTCTCGCTTGCGCGGATCTGCAAATCAAGATCCGATTTTTAATCTAGATAATAAGAAGGGGTTCAGAATCCAAATCTGACTAACAAAACCCAAGTATCTAGGTGCCGAAAAGCCAAGTATAAATGCTGGAACTCGGAGCTGAAGAGCATCTTTACCTTGCATCATCCAGAGTAATCAAGTATTGTATTCAGAGTGCGATCTTGGTTCTAAGTAAAGTCTGAAGTTGTGAAAGTGATCAGCAAGTGGTGTCTGTGTTTTAACAACGGCCACCGCAAACAGGAGCCAACCCAGCTTGCTACCCTGCAGATCCGATCCAAGTGGAGATCCTGGCATTTATCACTCGGCTTCAACAAGTAGTAAGTGAAAAGGAAAATAGAAGTTACAGTAGCTTAAGTAGTAAGACCAGGGGTTCCATAAATAACTTATCCATATTCACGACACCGCTGATATCCGGAGCGTTGACCGTGTCAGGTTGACCTTTTTTAGTTCACATAGCGACTCACGATCTCTCGAATTGTTCTAAGCCGCTGCTGACTCCTTTTTACCTCGGACTAGCGACTCACAATCTCTCGAATCGTTCTGAGCCGCTGCTGACTCCCTTTTACTTCAGACTAGCGACTCACGATCTCTCGAATCGTTCTGAGCCGCTGCTGACTTCCTTTTAACTCAGACTAGCGACTCACAATCTCTCGAATCGTTTTAAGCCGCTGCTGACTCCCTTTTACCTCAGACTAGCGACTCACGATCTCTCGGATCGTTCTGATCGCTGCTGACTCCCTTTTAATTTAGACAAGCGACTCGCGATCTCTTGAGTCGTTCTGAGCCGCGATCTCTTGGAACGTTCTGAGCGCAAGTTTTGGCGCTGAGCAGCGTTTCGGAGATTAGTTTGCAAATTTATGTTGACATAGTAATCGTTTTAGTTAAGTATTGGTCGGTAAAGTAAAGTTTATTTTTTAAGTGGAATCTCGCTTGAGATCGCGAAACGCGATCATAACCAGGCGCAATTGCCGCAATTGGGCCCTTCGGCGGAAGGAACTTGCCAGTCAACTCGATGAGATTACCCAAATTGACAATGTCCTAAGGGAAACGCCTAATAACGTAGAACACTCGGCGACTCACTCACTGCCACTGGAGACTCAGTCGTCCCCTCCGACATCCCCTCCTACGCCTACTCTACCTTCTCCACAGCTGTCGATCTTAGATTTGCCCTTTTACTCCCCCGTACCTCCTAAAGAGATTCCAGATTTTCATCCTTCTTCCCCCTTTGTCACCCACTTCGCCTCCCTTCTCTAGAATCACCACAAGACCAACCAGTAGACGATGAATAATCCAAAACAACTAGCGATGAAGAAGATTCATTTCCTCTCCAGTTAGGTCATTTTATTCTTTTGGCCAACACCTTCCACGTCGCCGATCCTCCTCCTTCTAAAGATGAATTAATCCTCGACCTCAGAAAAAAATTTCCAAACTCCCTTTGCCGCGCCGTTTCTACTTTTCCTCCCGACCATATTATCCTCGTAAAATTTCCCGGTTTCCTTGAAGTTCGCGAAGTTCCAATCAGTTATTTTTATCCTTTTTACTCTCCCCCATCAGCAGTAGTAAAAGAAGGAATTGAAATAACCCTGAACGACTGAGACACACACACACACACATGTATGCATAGATACTGTTGGGAAATCAAATATAGTAAGATGATGGTCGTATTAGGAAATTTGTGAAGAAAGATGTAATTAGTATAAGGTCACATACGTAGAAATTAGGAAGTTAAAACATAAGATAGTCACGTATGTTCAATTGTGACACAGTTAAGTGTGTTGTAAAAAGAGAGTATTGCTTGATCAGCAAGGACGGCAGATCCGTCTCCGAGAGCTGATCAAGCAAAGATGAGCGAGTTGCGCAGTAACCTCGTGCAACGTTGTTTAGAGTAAGACAAGATGATGCTTTCAATTCGGTGATATAAAAAGTGATGTGACAGAGTTGAGAGCAGAAGTTCGAGAACTACCGCCGAGTCGTCGTACTAGTAATAAGAAACTAAGCTGTAAATTGTCAAATAAAGTTAATTTAACTATTGAACGAAGGCGGAGTGGGCGTGTTCCGTTTGACCACAGTACGATTCGACACCGATCGATTCGACACCAAATTATTGGACACAGATTTATTCGACACCGTACGATTCGACACCAAATTATTCGACACAGATTTATTCGACACGAAATTATTCGACACCGTAC
>NW_018021384.1:0-2862 GCF_002006095.1 Pseudomyrmex gracilis | reverse complement strand
CGAATCGTACGGTGTCGAATAATTTCGTGTCGAATAAATCTGTGTCGAATCGAGCGGTGTCGAATCGTACTGTGGTCAATAGAGTATCACCCATTGAACGAAGGCGGAGTTACTTCTCCCCGAATCCAAACGGAAAATCCTGTAAAAAGATTCCGGTACCGTCGTAGCGGTACAACATTTTGGTGGCAGCGGTGGGATAGATCGAAGCAGTCAGAAAGACACGATCTATCAAGCAGGAATCCAGAAGATCGATTCAGGAGAAAGAGAAAAGGAACGACGAGTAAAAGTAGTAAAAATTCTTTTATCTGGTGGTCACGACTAAGTTTAATTGAAACGTGTTCAGTTACAACAAAAAAAAGAGAACACGGGTGACCAGCAAAGAAGTTCCTTGGCACCTGTAACAAAAAAGAGGCAAGTTAGTCTTACGTTACGAGCGGTAGGATTGACCTACCGCAATTGAAACAGCGTACGACGACGTAAGCCAAAGAAGTTAAAAGGCGCGACAAAGAAACAGCGGGTGTTACCATATCATAAAAGTACCACGGTAATACGGCAAAAGTAAGCAGAGAAAACTGAGGGTCAAGGCGACTGCGGCAAGGAAGCGGAAGCAGCAGGACGATAAGAACCAGGACCAGCACTACAGTAAAAAAAATTTTTCGAGTTGAGTACCCCGAGAAGCAGTGTACGCGAAAACGCAACGTAAGCAGAGTAGCAGCGGCGGCGGCGGACGGCAGCGGTAGAAGCGGCAGAAAGCAGTGGCGATCAAGGGGCCAACAGCGGAACCAAAGGCGTTGTGACATTGTAGCTGAGATGCGTCAATTACTGTAAGTTAAGTTATAGATTGTAAAAAGGTGAACGGACAAGCGAATGTCTAAAAACTGGCATTGACGACGATCCGACAGTTGCAAGGGTAAACGCGAGGTTCATACTGAGCCGGTAAACTGAACTAGAAAATTTATATTGTCACAAGAACCAAGAACCGCACCGGCTGCGTTGTATCAAGAACCGAATATATTTAGGCGAACGTTGGTATTTTGCGATAGAAATACAGAATTATATCTAAACGTGGTAACCGAACGGGAATTTCCATTTGATCTGGACGGTAGCATTGCCGGACATCTGCGAAACGGTAGAGTCACGGGCTCACAGACGCGATTACTCTCTAATATTGTTTGAAAGTGAAGTATTTTGTGCAAGAGATCAGGTCGGAATGAATAACGACAACATTGAACAAACAACCGATGAGCGCAGAATAAACCATGCTCGAGGGGAAGTCGACCAAGAAATTAACCGAATGCGTAACGCATTGGTCGAGGATAACTCCACGGGGAACAAAGCTGCGGGAACGAGCGAACAGAGTCTTAGTCCAACAGAAGTAATGTTGCGACAGTTAGTGCGATCGTTTGACTTATTAAGTACACGTATGACCACGGTGACAAGACACGTAAACGAACTACGTGACAGACAACAACCCGCGAGCGCTGGGAAACGACGAGCCGTTAAGACACGACAATACGTTAAATGTAACTTACGGACGAACGGCCGCGGACGTACGCAACCAAACTGCACACTTACTCGAATATGTAACGCTGAAGGAAGCACGTGAGATGATACCTACGTTTGATGGGAAATCACAAACGCAGTTGCGAGAATTTCTAAGCGCGTGTAGTTATGCGGTAAAAAATATAAACCCGGTAGACAAGCAAACGTTACTGGAGGCTATCCTGTGCACTAAGTTGAAGGGACAAGCACTCCTAGATTTTGAAACGCGGGATATACACAGTTTTGAGCAGTTGAAATTTGAGATAGAAACCACGCATTCAGCAAAAAGAGGCACAACTAAATTGCAAATAGAATTCAGCTCAGTAAAACAAAAGAATGACAAGAGTGCGCTAAATTTTGGTTAGCGGGTAAATCAACTCGCGATGGAGCTTTATGAGTCTATGGTAGAAAGAAAAGAACGAACTATGGACCAAAAGCGTACGATTTTGGAAACTGTTAAAGAGCAGGCATTGTACCACTATCAAATCAAGTTGCGAAAGAATTTAAGGTTAACTGTGCGGTCGCGCAGATATGACACGCTCCAGAAGGCAATAGCCGGAGCAAGCGCGGAAGAAAAGACCGCGGGAATAACATCAAGAAATAGAACGCAATATCAGACACGTAGTGGCAATAAAAGTTACAATTGCTATAAATGCGGCAAGACCGGACATTTTGGACGAGAATGTCGGTCTGGAAAGGTGTCTTTGCCTAAGCCAAGTGGCAACCGGGTAAATGCAATAGAGACACACTGCAATTATTGTAAATAGACAGGACACCTACGAGAAAACTGCTGGTCGCTGAATAGCAGAAAAAACGATAAACATTACACCGCGCAAAGGGAAACAAGACGCGCGGCACGAGAAAGAAAAAGCCGAAGCGACAGTAGCGTAACGTCAGGAAGTGACGAAAAAAAAGACAAAAAAAAGAAGAAATCTGTCTCCGTAGCAGAATTACAAATGACCGAGGTAAATACAGCACAAGCAGGGTTAGATTTAGCTGTAGTACCGATAAGAAAGGCAAGAGGAGGTCAGGTGGAAATGTTATATGATACAGGGGCAACAGTCTCACTGATTAAGCAAAAATATCTGAAAGGCAAAACACCGGCAGAAAAAACCAAACTGGAGATAACCGGAGTTACCGGACATAAAACTTGCGTGATTGGAAAAATCAAGACACATATACAATTGAGAAACAGAAGAATAAAACATGCACTATATGTGGTAAGAAACGGGTGATACTCTATTGACCACAGTACGATTCGACACCGCTCGATTCGACACAGATTTATTCGACACCAAATTATTCGACACCGTACGATTC
>NW_018021383.1:43087-49786 GCF_002006095.1 Pseudomyrmex gracilis | reverse complement strand
TGTGTGCTTTAAAACATGTTGCATATATTTTTACATGTTGCGTACAATTATTTATCCGTTTTTTACAAACAGAACACAAATTAGTAACAATTTAATTATTTTTACCGTATTTTTTACATCACGGATTTTCTATGCAAAAAATGCACTTTTATAACATGTAATAAATAAATAAGAAACGTAATACTTACATTTAGATTATATCGTAACATTAAAAAAAATATATATATATATATCGAGACTCGAACCAGCAGCGTCGACACTACTAACCTAGTACGCTACCGCTACGCTAAGAGCTCTTCGATTAAACGATCTATTTAATATCCTTATGAAGTAACTCAAAATTTTCAAATTCAATTTTCTCGCGAATGCTTGAGTAGTGCGTCTTATTACTTTACCCTGCAATACTCCACATAATCATCTATCAATCCTATAAGTTTCGTCCAAATCAATTGTTCCATCGTCGTAGTCTCCCCTTGTTAGACTCCAAACAATAGGAGAGCAAACGGTAATCATATTGGCTCCCGAAAAGATAAACCGCGCCTAGTAAGAACACAAAATTTTGCTATAACAAGCAAGAAAAATTCATTGTTTAAACACTTTGAGCAGCTTTCTAAACAAACCCGGATATCTCCGGGTCAAGAAAAACACCGCTTATAAAATTTAAAGCAGCCGGCGTAAATAGAAACTCCGGCGCTACGAGCAATTTTATTATAAACAAATAGCAAAAGGTCTATGTAGCATGAATAAAAAAAAAAAACACTCTCCCTTTTCCCTTCTCCAAAAAATCGGACAAGCCGAGAAATCGTCGCCGATTGGCGATCTCACGAAGTTTACCCGACCACTACTTAACAAATAGGAACT
Source organism: Pseudomyrmex gracilis (assembly GCF_002006095.1). Taxonomy (NCBI): domain Eukaryota; kingdom Metazoa; phylum Arthropoda; class Insecta; order Hymenoptera; family Formicidae; genus Pseudomyrmex; species Pseudomyrmex gracilis. Next base: position 48,925 of record NW_018021383.1, on the reverse strand, counting down.
GGCAAAGCTCGACTGAGTTTTCCGATTTAGAGAGTCCTCGTTTACTCAAAATTATATATAAGTCAGGATTCTCAGAACCGGAATCAAAATAGGAGCCGCTGATTTTAAGAGTCGGGAGTGTTGTGGTGCAAAGAATTTTAAAGGTAAAGTTCGGTGTAGTGAGTGCCAAACCAGAACATCAAAGCCGCAATAGTTTCCAACCCTCCACTCCCGAATGCCTGCAGCCAACCTGACACCGCCGCCACTCGACCAAGTAGTAAGTGCTTTTAAAGAACCAAGTGATTACGGAGGTTTCACAAACTAAAAATAGAGAGTAAGAAAAGGAGAGAAAAACGATAAAGTCTCGCACAAATCAGACACAGTAGCCGCAGTACTGAACTGTCTAAGATAGCCTCTCACCTCCTCCCTTGATCAGAGAAGATATCTGCGATCTTGAATCGCTCTGGATGACTTCTGATAGACATCCGCGAGTGTGAATCGTTCTGGATAACTTCTGACAGACATCCGCGGTTTTGAATCCTTTGGATAACCTCTCACCTTCTTCCTAAATCACGGAAACAAACAAAGCCCGCTATCTCCGAATATCAGTCGTAGAACCATGACACATTCAAATTAATTCCTATCATTAAATCTATCGGAACCTAAGAATTGAAACAAAACCGACTTTGTCAACTGACATAAGGAAATACATTTCTAAGATGATCTAAGTTGCATAAACATGGGTTAAAGAGGCTGGCTGCACTAAACAACTCGCATTCCCCTTTTCTCTCACACTTGCATTCTAGCTTATAGATTACTTTATACAAAACGATTATGCGCTCCGTCATTGTATTAGTTTCAACACACTTGTTTGTTAGTAATTTACTAAGATTTTGATTTGTTTTTTTTAATAAATATAACTATTTTATAATGTGTGGAATTAAACTAAAAAGTTATTCTTTGTTATCCTTCTCTCCGTATAACCCACTCTCACTTCCTCGTTAAAATTGCTAGGTCCCGTCCTTAGTAAATGAGACTTGCGTCTCAGACCTAAAAAGAGACCAACGAGCGAGTGTTCGCTAGACAGAGTAAAATCGGCGTACACCCGTTGACGTGTCGACGAATAGAAACAAACTCTCTCGACTCTCTCTTAGCGGGACTTTCGTGTAAAGAGAGATATAGAAAACGACGCGTTTACTGTTGCGTTTCACAGCTCGACCGTATCCATGAGCTAAAACGTAGCAATTTTATATAGCTGAATCTTTATTCAAACGCCGTTTTGTACACGAGGAACGCAGAGACAAGTTTTTTTCAAGAACGTCCAACATTTATCCATTAAATAATAGCGAATTGCGAATTAACGAATAATATTTTATACTGTATTGCTATAACAACAGATATATCTAACATTGTAAAATATTGCAAAAATTCAAGTAAACTCGTGACATGAAGCGACGCTTAATTGAATTCTTTATTTTTCCTCGTGGGGGGAGCATGGAGGAAGAGCAAAGCTCCTCTCCCTGCGGGGAAGCGCAGTCACCTCTACCTACACGCTTACAACACAAACAAAATGTACACGGTGCCGGAAACTAACAGTTTATTGACGTAACTTTTTTTGTTTATAATTTTTTAACAAACAACAAGCGATGGCTAAAACTTTCAGATTGTTGTTCTGGGACGTGTCCTTGACAACATATGTCAAGGCCATTGACCTCCAAAGATGCTTTGTGTTTCTAAATATTTACTTTACTTTATTATTATTATTATATATATCACGTCTTTTGTAGAATAGATTTTGTAGATAAATGTGTAGTAGTTATATATCTATTCAATATTTGTTATTGTATATTGGTTTTCAATATAAGGACGTACAAACGTTTATTTGATGCTACATTTTGATATCACTTGTTTTGTAAAACAGGTTTGTTTAGAGAAAGAATGTTTTGGAGTATATAATTTTGTAGAACAAGTTTTATAGAAAAAGCATTCTTTGTAGTATTTTTTATATTTCCTTGTTGTTTTAGATACATGGCGATATAAGTCATATTCAAGATGAAAAAGTAAAGAGAGCGCAACGTTTAGGATTAACAGTACAACCATATGTAATAGTTAGTTGTACTATTTCAGAATTTAATAGATTTTACGTTTGCATTGACAAGACTTCATATTAAGTTTCAACAGTCTTAGAGGCAAGTGATATATGTTTTAGAATTTTTTATGTTTTTAATGTTAATTATCCACCAGAAAGTGAACTATTTGGTATGTAATTCAGGTCTGTCTTTATAAGTTTACCACAAAATATGATAAGCAAATTTCGTACGTAATGCCAGTTATTAATGCTCTTAAAGAATTTAATTCTACAGACAACTAATATTGAGAGTACAAATTAGTTTAGTCCGTTTTTTTGTGTTCACAAATGCATTTATTTCAAAACAAAATGAATGAACAAATTAATTAAAGTATTGTCCATCGCTGGCTACTACTTTTTTCCATCTCTCAAGCAATTTTCAAATTCCATCTCGAAAAAATAACTCATCTTTTGAGGCAATCCAAGTTTGGAGCCAATTTTCGATTTCTGCGACAGAAGTGGACCGCTTGCCAAATTGTGCTGCATCCTTCGGAACAACCGGTAGTCAGAAGGAGCAATGTCCGGAGAATACGGCGGTCGCGGTAAAACATCCCATTTGAGCGTTTCCAAATATTTTTTTACGACTTTTCCGACATGAGGCCGTTGTCATGAAGAAGAATAACTTTATCATGTCTTTCTCGTATTCCGGCCGTTTTTCTCGCAATGCACGGCTCAAACAAATCAATTGTAGTCGATACAGATCGCCTATAATGGAATCGCCAGGTTTCAGCAGCTCATAGTAAACAACACTTTTTTGGTCCCACCAGATACAGAGCATGATCTTCAAACCATGAATGTTCGGCTTTGGTGTTGATGTTGAGGTCAATGGCAGCGTAATTGACCGGGCTTAGCGTAGTATTTTTTCTTCTTGGGAGTGTTGTAAAATATCCACTTCTTATCTCCAATCACAATCCAATGCAAAAGATCTTTTCTTTGTTGCCTTTGAATCAGCAACTCGCAAGTAAAAAATCACCTTTCAATGTCTCTCGGTTTCAGTTCATAAAGCACCCAATTTCCTTGTTTTTGAATCATTTCTATGGCTCTCAATTGTACAGAAAAGGCTTGAGTTACTCCCAATGATCCTGCAAGCTCTTCTTGCATTTGACTCTGATCTTCTTCGAGTAATGCCTCCAAGTCTTTGTCTTCGAATTTTTTTGGCTGTCTAGAGCGAGGCTTGTCTTTAACGCTGAAATCTTCATCCTTGAAACGTCAAAACCATTCCCTACATGATTTATTAATTGGAGCAATGTCACCATAAACTTTGACAAGCATTTGATGGGCTTTAGCTGCACTTTTCTTCCAAGTAAAGCAGAAAATTAAAATCTCCCGCAAATGCTGCTTGGTTAATACAAAATTCAACATTTTAAACACAGTAAAAATCAAGGTTTTTGTATGAAACTCAAAGCGATATAAACTGAATATTATTAGCAGATGTCTAACCTCTCTGAAACCGCTAAAATCAGCTGTCACTATGAACCATTCACAACAGCCGGAGCCATCTTTTGGAAGACGAACCGAACTAATTTTTACTCCCAATAGTATTTTAACAATATATTATTAGTTTAACAAGATACTATTGTTTTAACAAAGATAAAAGAAATCACGGTACTTATATAATATTATTCCAACTTATTATTAATACGTTTTGTGTGTAAGTTTAATAGAATTGCAATATTTATAGAGTTTTCTGTTTGAAATAAAATTAATGTTATAAGTAATGAAAAGTACAATAAAAAGTTTTGTAATTTTATTATAGCCGTAGGTCTTTCTTTTATAAACAAAATTGCAATGGTTAAGTGTGATTAATAAGATGTGTGTAATGTTTATAAATGTTCTTATCATAAACTTTTAGACATATTGTACAAGTAATATAATTTTTAATACAATAATATATAAATGTATAAAAATAAACACTATTTGCTATATTTAAAATAATATTCGCCAAGTATATTTTAAGTCATTGCTTATCTCAGAGTAAACAAGTGAAGACTACAGCTCACAAGAATCTACGGTGGCAAGTCAATTCGTAGTTTTTCTTTTTTTTTTGTAGCGTTTGATGCTATAGCAAGAAAAATCTTTCGTGTTCTAACATCAAGTGCTACAGCAAAAATGGGAAAAGTACGAATTGAAATGCGGTAACCGTTGGTATCTGGACTTTATTCCTTATTTACTAACTTGACGAGCAATTACTTAAAATATATTTTTATTTTTTCCAAAAGTAAATAAAATTGTAACACATATAAGGTAGATGCATTTGTGGCCACTTTAAGGATTTTCGTATCATTTAATGACATGAAACTTAATAAAAACTAAATAAATAAAAATTCAAAACGTATCAATATAATCTAAAATATATAGAAAATCAAATAGTTACAAGTTAAATGTTTAAAATGTAAATGCAAAAAAATCAATAAATTATTATAAAAGTCAGTTTGCACTATTTGTGGCCACATTTGCACCATTTTAAAAATAAACGTTTGTAATTACTTAAAAGTCATTTGAACTTTTATTGTTACTTTAGTATAGACAATAAAACTTTAAGTGACTTTTAAGTAATTACAAACGTTTATTTTTAAGCAGTAATTATGATACAAAATAATAGCAATAAACCATTTAAAAAATTCAAATTTATGAGTGAATTTGGCTCCTATGGTTAATAATCAAACAAAGAAGAAATATTGAGTCAATGCAAGCCGACGCAATATGTTAAAGCAAACTCTAAATTTTTTTAAATTTATTTTAAACGTGTAAATTATTACACGTAATAATTTGAATTGAATTCTAATTTGAAAATTTATCTTGGATGCTTGGTTTGCATCTTATATAGATTAAATAATCAAATTATCCCTTCAATAAGGCGAGATATACACCTTGTGTCTCAATAGCCGAATTGGAAAGGCATCTGCACAATAAGCAAGCGGTCTAGACGACTCTTGGCCGAGGAGCTGTTTGTTTTTGCATTAGGCTTTTTAATTTCCATAATTCGAGTATTTCATTTAACATGCAAACCAAGCAGTTTAGATGAATTTTTGAATTAGAATTCAATTTGAATTATTCCGTGTAATAATTCACACGTTTAAAATAAATTAAAAACATAAAATAAATTTGTGATAAAGTACAAGCAAACACTAATTTAAATTTTGAAATAACAATTTTACAACAGTTACTATACGATCAGATTCCATAGAATACCTACCAATTAAAACTAGCTACCGTATGTTATTTGTGGCCAAAAATGGCAATTATATTTTCAATGTACCATTTGTAGTTAGTAGTTATTTTTAGCATATTGTAGGTTATATCTTTACAATTATCATTTGAATTTCAAAAATATTTCTTACAAACTTAAGTATGCATAAAACTTCAGCTATGATTGTGTCTAATTAGTAATTAATTGTTTACCCAAGCAACCAGCTGACGTTGTAATGACATAAATATACATGATTTTTGTCACTAATTGGTGATTATGACCTAAATCTGACGTTATTTTGAACGTCATAACAATGACGTCAGTATATACGTCACACATATACGTCATATATGATGTAACTATTGGTCTTTGGAGTAACGTCATTTGAAATAAGTGAGTAAGACGTCATAATGACGTTATTTAAATAACACGGTAGTTAAAACTTTGTTTTTGAGTATATATTTATGTATTATATGTAAGATCCCACATAACACGTAATATTACGAAAATATCACAGTAACATTGCAATATACTAGTAATA